>NC_045436.1:28926431-28963240 GCF_002776525.5 Piliocolobus tephrosceles | reverse complement strand
CTTTCTTTCTTTCTTTCTTTCTTTCTTTCTTTCTTTCTTTCTTTCTTTCTTTCTTTCGAGACAGAGTTTCTCTCTTGTTGCCCAAGCTGGTGTCCAGTGGTGCAACCTCGGCTCACTGCAGCCTCTGCCTCCCAGATTGAAGCGATTCTCCTGCCTCAGCCTCCCTAGTAGCTGGGATTACAGGTGTGTGCCACCACGCCCTGATAATTGTTTGTATTTTTAGTAGAAATGGGGTTTCATCATGTTAGCCAGGCTGGTCTCAAACTCCTGACCTTGTGATGCACCTGCCTCTGCCTCCCAAAGTGCTGGGATTACAGGCATGAGCCATCACATCCTGCCTGATATACTTTTCTTTAGTCATGTTAACATGTTTTACTTTACTTTTGAACAGATTTATAACACATTTTTTGAATTTTTTTTTTGTTTACCCGAACATCTAGGCCTACTTATAATCAGTAATTAGGTCCTGTTGACCATATTAATTTCCTAGTATGGGTAAGTGACTTTTATTCCGTTTCTTTTGATATCTAGTAATTTTTAGTTTAAAATTGAACATCGCATACAAATTATTGGAATGTTTCTGGAAGTTTTTTTTGTTATTATGTGAATTTTTGTTGTTGTTATTCTAGTGGGTAACTTGCCTGGTTTCAACCTGTAGAATCTGTCGTCACTAAGTAATATTCAGCTGTTGATCTGTTGATAATTCTTAGGTTTCTTTTGCTGTTTTTTTTCCACCTCCTGTTTGCTGCTATCTATTTTGGACCCCTAGAAGATCTCGCCTGTGTTTGTGTAGTTAGTGATAAACTAGAGTTTAAAAAATGTTTATATTCAGCCCACATTCTGTCCTAGTTAGAGAACATATTGAGTCAAAGGGGCAGCAACTTCTCAAACCTTGCAAAGATCAGTTTTTCCTGTTAAGAATAGACCTCCATGGCCCATTTTTACTTTCCCTTTTTTACTGTGTGGTTCTCTTTGAATGTGTAGCTCTATCATAAGCCAGAAATTGGTGCACTTTCATTTGTGGATTTTGGAATGCCTCGAAATAATGTCAGAGTTCAGGTGTTTTATTGTAATCATTCTTCTAGGATACTGTAGAATACAGATAAAATTGTAATTGCTTCTTTTAGATCACAGTTGACTCTTTTTGCTGTGTTTTAACAAGATTTTTATGTATAGATGTAAAATATGGGTGCTGTGTATACGACACAAAACAAAATGTTTATAAAATTAGTGACATCAGCCATGAACCATGACTATTGTTCAGAATTTTTCTATTGCTTCTTCCCGCCCAGGTATTCTCCATTGAATAAGGATTACATTTTCAACAGTAGCTTTTTCTCCAGACAACTAAGGCATAATTTTATTTGGTTGATTCTTGTCTAAAGTGAGGGGTCTGAATGTGATTTATGCAGTTATTACAACCTAATTATGAGAAGTGCTAATAAATTATAACATTATTGTGTCAAGTTATGCTGACCCGTAAAAAAATCAAAACATAATATCCATTAGAATTAATTAACTTTAGGTTTCTTTCAAATGGCTCCCAACTTTGCTGTCTTTAGGAAATAGTTCCACACATGGTGCAAATATGCTTTCTTTTACCATCTCTATCAACATAATAAGATTATTATGAAATGAAATTTAAAATGTCTTCTATAGTTTTGGGTAAATATTCTATTTATGCTGCTTATTCTGCCCCTAACTTTGGAAATGTTGCTGAAATCTATTCCTAACAGGCTTATAAACCATGTAATCTCCTGGGAAAGTAGTCAATTTCTTTCCAGAATACAGTTTCTATTCAATTTTTTCAGTCTCCACTCTATGCAAACAAAATTGCATGGTGTTGAACACATTATCACTGATAGGCTCCTTTTTTCGTTTTCATGTTGAAATACTCATCATTGCTCCTAAATTCTCATTTTATTTGAAAGTTAATCCAAAATGCTATTAACCTCATAATGCCTCTTCTAATTATCTCTCACTATTCAATTTATTATCTTCTTTTAAATTTCTCTAGAATGTCTACTTTGGTAAAGGTATTTTAATTTGTTTAAAAGTATAGTTTATTTTTACCTTTACCACTTATTTATTTTACTTGAAACAAAAACATACCTTTATTATAATATATAAGGTTTATTAAATATTGCTTGCTATTAACATGTATCTTCAAACTCAAAACAGCCATATAAACTAAACACTAATATAATCTCACATTACAGATAAAACAAATGGTGGCTAAATGGTTTTAAAATTTCCAGAGATTGCACGGTTACTATGTTACAGGGATGCAATTTTAATTCAGTTCAGCTACATTCAGAAACAGTCTTTAATACTCTGCTTTAGTGCTTACTATCTAAAAAATATTAATTGCGGGCGGGCACAGTGGCTCACGCCTCTAATCCCAGCACTATGGGAGGCCAAGGCGAGTGGATCATGGGGTCAAGAAATCAAGAACATCCTGGTCAACATGGTGAAACTCCATCTCTACTAAAAATATAAAAATTAGCGGGGGTGTGGTGGCAGGTGCCTGTAGTCCCAGCTACTCAGGAGACTGAGGCAGGAGAATCACTGTAACCCAGGAGGTTACAGTGAGCCGAGATTGTGCCACTGCACTCCAACCTTGTGACAGAACGAGACTCTGTCAAAAAAAAAAAAAAATTAATTGTATTGATCACTTAATTTTTAATTAATCAGTATTCATTTAATGCATTATTTAGACCAATATATTCTAAGATTAAAACAGTGAACTAAACAGACAAAACATTCTCTCTCTGTGAATCTAACATCACATTTGACTAAACACAGTAATAATAACAGTAATGAATCACAATAAGCATCAATAATAATAACAAAATTTATTGTACTTTATGATGAATTTACTAAATCTTAAAAATAATAGTAATTAGTGGCTACTATTGTTTCTTATTTTACATATGATAAATAAGTTATTTTTTAGGATTCTGTAGGACTAATTTTCCACATTCATAAATTTAGAATGCCTGTTAAAGCATAAATATTGGCATTGAGTTGTATAATATGCAGCATTTAACAGCTTTAATAGAGTATACAGTGGGGGAGGTAAAACTTGCCTCTACTCTTAGTTCTTAGTTGGAAGAGACCACTTAGTTAGAAGAGGCAGATTAACAGGGGAAAAACAAAAGTTTAGTAATGCATGCAGTGTACATTACAGGAAAGAAACTTCAAGTGACTCCAATCAGTGGCTTAGAACTCTGGCTTCTATAGCATCTTCAATCAAGAACAATACATCATAAAGAAATAACAGGACAAAAGGAGTGGTTTTAGGTTTCCAAGGATGGAGAACTGTGCAAAGGTAAATATGAAAGAAGAAACTAATAGAGAAAGGTTTGTTTGCAGATTCTTCTGGAGTCATTTCCAGGATGATAAGAGTCTAGGGATATGTAAAGTCATTTTTTTTTTTTTTTTTTTTTTTTTTTTGAGATGGAGTCTTGCTCTTTTGCACAGACTGGAGTGCAGTGGCACAATCTCGGCTCACTGCAAGCGTCGCCTCCTGGGTTCACCCCATTCTCCTGCCTCAGCCTCCTGAGTAGCTGGGACTACAGGCGTCCACCACCACGCCCGGCTAATTTTTTGTATTTTTAGTAGAGACGGGGTTTCACCATGTTAGCCAGTAGGGTCTCGATCTCCTGACCTCGTGATCTGCCTGCCTCTGCCTCCCAAAGTGCTGGAATTACAGATGGGAGCCACCATGCCCGGCCATATCCAGTAAATTCTTATACTTCCTTTAGGGATAAAAGTGACAAGATAGAGGGAGCTTTTCACTTACTTGCCAGTTTTTAATTGCCTTCAGTTCAATATAATTTTTATATCAAAAAGATAGCCTCTTTTGGGGTCATATATTCTGGATTTCTTCAATATGTAAAATATAACTTGGTAGAGCACACTATCATGAGGCTACACTGATCCTGGAGAAAAACACTCCAGACAAACAAGTTCAAAGATTAAGGCTGTCTTAGTAGAATTCAAACATTGTTAGTCATACAAAAAACAGTTACATAAAGTTCTAGTCAGCAGGGCAGGGATAAGTTTAGGACTTCAGTATTGATTAATCAGGGTGAGTAACTGGTGTCTGGATATATTTGATGCACATGAAGTATGAAGAAGTGGAGTTTGATAATTCTGATTTTTAAAAAAATCCATAAATCTTTAAACTTTCAGTAACAGAAGAAAGAGTGGATAAGGAAAGAGAAAGCAAGCATAAAGAGTAGGGCACATGAGCAGACATATCAGGGCAGTCAAAATGCAGAAATTGCCCAGTAGGAATAGAAGAGAATGAAAATATGAAAGACATATTGTGCTCAATTCAATAAGCTGTCTCTGCCCACAGTGTTATTGGTTATCATGCAGAGTAGAAAACTGCCAGAACCAGTTTGTCAAGTCCTAAAAATATAAATCTTAGCATTGTAGTCTTTGACAGTGTTTCTCCATTTTTCAATTAGCACAACGTACAGGTCATTGTAAACCAAGGGTAAGTGAAGAAGATAGAGTATGAAGCAATGGGAATAGTGGGGAAGAAATGTTCTCGATTTCAATTTGAGATCCATTGCCTCATATTACTTATAAAATAAGACTAATAATACATAAATGAGAAACATTTTAGCTGATTTCTCATGGGGAATTAAATTTCCTAACAGACATAAGTATGCAATTATCCATTTTTAAACAAAGGTACATGATATAGTTGACTGAAAATGAGCCTAATATCTTCCAAGTAGGAAAATAGCATCGTTTGATTAGCCTAACAGAGTACAATGATTACATTGCTGTTTGCCGTTCAACAGACAAATGTCATTAATATTCTTTCTGTTTCAAATTGCAATGTATGACATAGGTAGACAGATGTCTGTCTATGCTTATGGAGATATTTAGCAAGTATTTGGAGACAGCTTACTCCATGCAATTTATTAAGGCTTACAAAAATATCTGATCATTGTGTTCCTTCAATTATAAATATTTATGTAATTACTGCTTGGAATCAGATAGTGTTTTGTGATCTATAGATACTGTAATGAATATAATCTTTAAGAATATCGCCAACTTAGAATTAACATCCTAACATCTAACGAACAAAATCACATGCTTCAGATAATATGTCAAATTAAGAAACTGCTGAAAACTTGGTTAAGTTTACTTGTTTTTATTATATGTGTTGACTAGGATAAACAGGAGAAAACTTAAGAAAACATAACCTATATGAAGGTATCTTTCTGAACTTTAATGTGTGCAAATGTTCAAGGTTGCTTTCAGCAACACTGATCTAGCTTCAGGATTAGTCATCAGGTACATGGGTCAATTCCACTGCAGTTAATCACTTGAAGACAGTGCAACCACCTGTTCTACAGAATGAGTTTTTGGCCAAAAAAAAAAATTATTGCTTTATAATATTATGTCCAAACACACTACTATATATTTCATGTAATACATACCATATATTTTGTGCATTTTATACTTAAATCTGGATTTCAAAAATATTATTTTAATATTTCAATAATTGCATCGTTAAGTGTGAATGATTCTAATTCGATCAAGCATTAATTTATTAAGGACTATGGATTCTGTTAAAGATAAAAATATTAACAATCACAACAATATTAACAGCAACAAGCATGTTTCAAATGTTGAAAAAAATTGTGCTTATTACTGAAAGTATTTCAACATTGCATCAAGCTTTATGTATGACAACATTTTGAAATAAAGTGGAGCTGTATAATGGCAGATTATAGAAAATTGTTGAAGTGTATTATATCAATCATAACATATGTTTATCATTACTAGTAAGTGCAGAGGACCATGTTTTTTACAGATATCTGGGTTCTCTTTTTTGAAGTATATTAAAATAAGGTGCATACTAATTTTTGCATTATAATTTTTGAGATAAATTTTATAATATGCAGTTTTGGCAATCATTTGGTATGCATAATACAAAAACTAAAATAATAACCTAATCACTCCTGCACTCCTCTATAATCTTTTCATTATGAATTAAATCTTAACTAGTTTTTATGAAATGTTGAATGTTAAATAGCAATCTAAACCCCCTATAAGGGAAAGGGCTTCTTTAAGTTATAATTATTTCTTGATGAGAGTTATTATATATCAGTATTTTATATATTGTATAGAAACAAATGTGCTAACCAAATTATTTACAAACACACTTTTTTTTAAAATTTAAATTTTTATTTTTTTGAGACAGGGTCTTATGCCAGTTGCCCTAGGCTGGAGTACAGTGGTGCAATTTCGGCTCACTACAGCCACGACCTTCCTGGGTTCAGGTGATCCTACCACTCAGCGTCTTGAGTAGTTGGGAATACAGGTATGCACAACCATGCCCGTCTATTTTTTTTTTTTTTTTTGTTTAGTAGAGATGGGGTTTCGCCATGTTGCCCAGGCTGGTCTCGAACTCCTGGACTCAAGCAATCCACCTACCTCAGATTCCCAAAGTGCTGGGATTACAGATGTGAGCCACCGTGCCCGGCCAAACACACATATTTAATTACTGTGGTTCTCGCTCAGAATTGTCTTGATATTATGCCCTTATGCGCATTTCAAACACAGTACCCCATCACAGACTCTCATCATCACCTGGCCTACCCATGTTTTCCTGGTCTCATATTTCTTCCATTTACAGTAACTGATACTAATTCAAAATAATAGAAATGACTAATATATTCCTTTCCTCAAATATATTTAATGGCTCTCATTTTGGGATCAAGTGCAAAACTGGTCAACTCTGGATTTAAAGGGCTTACAATCTAAGCACATCCTAAAACACTGGTGCTTGGTAGTTCATCCCCTACCAATTACATCGAACATTAGACGTTATTTTGATCAAAGTTCTAAACTTTTAAAAATTTATTTAACCGATTTCCAAATATTCTAAATTTTCTTCACCAATCACCATTTCTACAATTCCATAAACAAAAGACTTGATTGATTTTTTCTTTTTTCTGCTTTTTCATTTCTCCCATCTGCCAAATCCACTTTCATTTAGTAACCATTCCTGTCTTTCTTTCATTTTTTTTTTTTTTTTTTTTTGCAGGGGAGGGACGTAGTCTCACTCTGTCGCCCAGGCTGGAGTGCAGTGGCTCTATCTCAGCTCACTGCAAGCTCCGCCTGCCGGGTTCATGCCATTCTCCTGCCTCAGCCTCCAGAGGAGCTGGGACTACAGGCGCCCGCCACCACGCCCCGCTAATTTTTTGTATTTTTAGTAATTTTTTGTATATTTTAGACAGGCTTTCACCGTGTTAGCCAGGATGATCTGAATCTCCTGACCTTGTGATCCACCCGCCTCGGCCTCCCAAAGTGCTGGGATTACAGGCGTGAGCTACTGCACCCGTCCCCATTCCTGTCTTTTAGAGTCACTAGCTAACATTCTATTAGAAAAAAGTCAAGTAGACTAAATATCTATTTAATCATATATTCATATAGCTATCTTATATAAAATATCTAATAATAATCAATGCCATTCTTCGTCACTGATATTTAAAGACTATGCCTTTAATTACACAGTTACACTTGTGTTCAAGGTAGTTTAGCATCTTGCTTTTACTTCTCTCCCTCTTAAAAGTTTATTGCAGTGAAGGTGAAGAGGTGTGAATATAAATAGACTGAAATGAGGAACCAGCAGTAGTTCCATGATTACAATAAATGTGGAAAGGTTATATCATGGTGGGATTATACAGATAGAACAATCACAGCAGAGAGTCACATCTTTGAGCATGTACAGGAGAATATTACAATAAGGAAGGGGCTGTTTTTTGTTTGTTTGTTTGTTTTTTGAGACGGAGTTTCACTCTGTTGCCCAGGCTGTAGTGCAGTGGCACAATTGCAGCTCACTGCAAGCTGCACCTCCCAGGTTCACAGTTCACACCATTCTCCTGTTTCAGCCTCCCAAGTAGCTGGGACTACAGGCTCCTGCCACCACGCCCAGCTAATTTTTGTATTTTTTTAGTGGAGACAGGGTTTCACTGTGTTACCTAGGATGGTCTCGATCTCCTGACCTTGTGATCCACCCGCCAGAAGGGCTGTTTTTAACTGAAGAATGCTTTCAGCATAGACCACACTGTAAAGTTATGCTGAGTTAAATGAAGAGTTACAGAAATCATGAGAATACCTATGTATACATTCTATTCAAATATTTCCCAGCTCTGAAATGGCAGCCAGGCGGGGTGGCTCACGCCTGTAATCCCAGCACTTTGGGAGGCTGAGGTGGGTGGATCTCCTGAGGTAACGAGTTCAAGACCAGCCTGACCAACGTGGTGAAACCCTGCCTCTACTAAAAAAAACCACAAAAATTAGCTGGGTGTGGTGGTGGGTACCTGTAATCCCTGCTACTTGGGAGGCTGAGGCAGGAGAATCCCTTGAACCTAAGAGACAGAGGTTGCAGTGAGCCAAGACTGCGCCATTGCACTCCAGCCTAGGGGACAGAGTAAGACTCTGTCTCAAAATATATGAATAAATAAATAGAAAATAAAATAAAATGGCATGTGTATGCTACAGTAGTATACAAGTAGACACTGGTCTTTAAAGTAAAGCTGCAGAAATACTCTCTGTGTTTTCAAAATCCTAATGATCTATATGATCTATTTCCCTGGGAGATACCAGATCTTCCAAAATGGGATTTGTAGGCTGAATGTAGGAACTTTCTTTTATATCTTTTTTCTTTCTTTGTCCTTCCCTTGTCTTTGTTCATATTTTTTCTTCTTTTGTTTTATTTAAATAGGAGTAGTGCAGCATACCTGCCATTCTGCATGCAAAACTTAAATGAATCTTCCTATTAAGACACCACCGTACTCACAATAAATAAATATCAATCAGGGGCGATGCACTCCTGATGATAGCACTAGGACGAAGACCAATTCCTAGGCAGACAGGGATGGGTACCTGGTGAAACTCGACTTTCAAGCAAGGACAGTCTGAAGCCTGAACACCAAACTACCAGTTCCCAATAGAGTTCATGGACCATAGTGAGAACTTCTATTCCTGTTCATTGCGCTCAGCCCCTGTTTTGGTCCCGGGCCATTGTCAGAGGCCAAGCCCTCACTTCAGCCCCCGGCTGGTTCTTAACACTACCTTTCTTCTTTCTGAATGGTGCTTTTCCCAAGCCTACCCATAAACCAAATCAGCACATATTTCCCCACTCTAATCCCATAAAATCCCTGGACTCAGACTCACAGCTGGCAACCCACTTTCAGGTTAGTCCCCTATTGCTGCTGAGAGCTTTCTTTCTGTCGCTCAATAAAATTGTACTCTGCCTTACTCTCCAGTGTCTGTATATCTAATTCCTCTTGGTCATGAGACAAGAATTTAGAATTTGCCAAACTGCTAGAGTGAAAGAGCTGTTAACACTCCTTCCCACTTGCTGAGCTGTGGGAGTGAAGAAGCCACAACACTAATGTCAGTATAACATCATTACTAGCAATGTGCAATAATCAACCTAATTTTTAAACTTAAAAATAACCAGGAACTAGTAAATATATATCAGTAAATACTCATGTTAGATAATCTTAAGAAGAGAGAAGAACCTCAAAGAAAATAAGATTTCAATATTCTGAAAGGTTTTTTTGTATATTTCAACTTTATGTGAAAAATGATAGATAAATAAGAGAAACAAATGTTTAAAAATAAAAAAATATAGATTTACAAATATGAGTATTTTAATACATAAAAAAGAATTAGAAGTATGAGGAATTTTCCTGCCTATAGAACAAAAACAAAGAGATGAAAAGTAATAAATGAGAAGATACATACAAGATCTGCCAAGGAGTGCTACAAAAGAAATTAGGAAAATACAAAATGTATAAACGAACATCAAGTACAGAGCTGAATAAACCACAAAAAAACAAATACACATTATGCCTACACAAAATCCTGCACAGGAATGTTTTTAGCAGCTTTGTGCACAATTGTAAAAACTTGGAAACAACCAAGATGTCTTTTGGTAGGTGAATGGGTGAATTAACTGTGGCACATCCAGACAATGGCATATTATTCAGAGCTGAAAAGAACTTAACTGATAGCCATGAAAACTCATGCAGGAACCTTAATTGCATATTAGTAAGTGAAGGAAGCCAGCCTAAAAGGCTGTATACTGCGTGATTCCAACTGTATGACATTCTGGATAAGTCAAAACCACGGAGACAATAACAATATTCATGGTTGCCCAGGTTTAAGGGAGAAGGAGGAATGAATAGGTGGAACACAGAATTGTTAGGGCGATGAAACTACTCTGTATAATACTACAATGGTGAATACATGTCATTATATACTTGTTCAAACCCATAAAATGTACAACAGTAAGCTTGAACCCTAATTGAAACTATGAACTTTTGGTGAGCGTTACGTGTTAAAATAGATTCATCAGTTGTAACAAATGTGTCACTCTGACAGCGCATGTTGACAATGAAAGAGGCTGTCAATGTGCGTTGGCAGGAGGTTTATGAGAAATCTCTGTACATTTCTCTTATTTATTTTGTTAGCCTTCAAAATACAATCTATTAAAAAACACATTACGGCCAAAGCAGGTACATCACTTGATATTCAGTTGTTGGAGACCAGCCTTGGCAACATGGCGAAACCCAATCTTTACTAAATATACAAAAATTAGCTGGGTGTGGTAATGGACACCTGTAATCCCAGCTACTTAGGAAGCTGAGGCACAAGAATCACTTGAGACTGGGAGGTGGAGGTTGCAGTGAGCCAAGATCACACCACTGCACTCCAGACTGGAAGACAGAGTGAGACTGTCTCAAAATAAAAATAAAAACAAAAAACAAAAAACAAAAAAAAAACCACATTAATACTTGGAAAAAGTTATCAGTTATTAAGAGAAAAATCATTAAAAAATATTCCAGAGATAGATAAGAGAGAGCAGATTTTTATGAAACTTAACATTCTCAAACATGATGGTATAAAATATTTTCAAAATTTTCAGAAAATAATACAGATATAGTGACATAGTGGAGAAAAATTGTAATGCCTAGGTTAGTGCTGCCAATTACTAGTTGTATCCAATTTTGATCTAATGCTGATTTTATCTGTTAATGAATTGTATCTAATACTAAATAAGCACATCAACAATGATCAGATTATATAGAATAAAATAACTGAATCTCAGCCTATGCAGCAAGCGGCTCAGAAAACCGAACTATCATCTTTGCAAAAAATTGACCCAGAACAGTCAAGACGTGGTCAGTGACTCCCCACTTTCCTATGTTTTGCTGCTTCCACTCAAGACCAACAAGAAAAAGCCAGATATGTCCCCCAAACCAATCATATAGGAAGCCCTGCCTCTAGTTAGCCTGCCTCAAGCTTCATCAATCAATCATCTCCAAACAGGCCGTATCTAAAGGCTTCCGTTTCCCCTTCAGGGGGAAAAACTTGCTCACCTTACTGCCTTTAAGCATCTGCCAAATACAAGTGATGGTGGTAAGCTCTGAATAAATGACTTCCGTTTTTCCTCATTTGCATGGTCTTCATTTATTTGTGTCTGTTTTTTTTTTTCCACACAATTCTCTAGCAGAAACAACCCAGTACATTGAGGTCTATTACATCTCTTAAGTTACCAAAAACACATTTTACAAATTTCCTTTTCCACTTTTATCTCACAATGTTGGACATAGTTATATTGATTATATAATTGATTATATATTGATTATATTGTATACAAAAAGTAAGATATTTACCTTTTGTACTCTTCTGTTTGCCCAAAACATTTTCTCAGCTGCTAGATAGATCACATCTACTTACTTGTATGTCCTTACAGTAAGCACATAATGCATGTCTTTTAGAGACAAACAGTACGTCATCACTTAACCTTGTCCATAAGTTATTGGAAACTGCTACTCTAAGTGACACTTAACATTGTCCATAAGTTATTGGAAACTGCTACTTTAAGTGAAATAATGTACAGCGGGTCGGAGGTAGGAGGCCTTGCAGGACTTGTTTTCCACTCACCACTATGCTGGTTTGGTCACAGCAGGATCTGGTCAAAACAATGCAGTGAAGAGGCTGGCCAAAAGCAGCAGATGGTGACAAAAACGACCTCTAGTTGCCCTCGCTGCTCATTAGCATAAAGATTCTCCCCTGGTGCCATGACGTTTTACAAATGCCATGACAATGGGCCGTGGCAATGATCCAGACATTACCTTATGTCATGTGGAAACTCCCTTCCCCTTTTCCAGAAAGTTCTGAAAAACCCAGCAGCCCATACACTGTCACTGCCAACCCTGGGTACACTGTCTTTGGCTTGGCCCTGTTCTACAGGGAGCAAAATCAGTTCAGTGAAAGTTTCTCTCGTTCACCATTAACTCATTCTCGAATTCTTTCTGGGCAAATATAGGGCGCTCTTGGGCTAGACTCCACCTTTGGGCCTCATCTATTCTGCATCGGGTCCTGAAATAAGGTTCTTATCTTCAATGTTGTTTCATTATAATGTAGATGGAAAAAAAAAATAAAGATTGGTTTCATTATACATCTTTTCACTTAAATCTGCAGTTTTTAAGAACCTTTCTAGCATGTTAAGTGAGGACTTGCTGTACTAGTGATAATGTTAAGATAATTTTCTTGTAAATACTCATGTAATCCATCTGATTTATCAAATTCTTCCTTTCCTGATAGAAACTTAAGACTGGAATCTATGTTTCCCATCTTTAGATAAATATTAAAATATAATTTCTGCTACTATTGCCTTGCATTTTTAGGGCAATGATGCCTGCTATTTCATTTAGTATGTATTTTATTAGGAAAATATTTAATCACACATAATTCTAAATATCAAAGTAAAAAAATAAAAAGGTCTTTCCTAGAGCAAAACAGAAGCTATAATTATAATTCAGCTGTACATGAACATATTCAAAATATATTATTTTAGATTTTCTTATTTATGTTACATTTGTTTTTTAATGCAATCTTACATTTTGATACTGTTCTTTTTTAATCTTCCTACTTTCACCTGGGTTTTATATAACTACTGGAAAATGATGATTTGATGAATCTTTCAAACCTTCTTTTTGTGTTTGCTGGTTGCTTTGACAGTTAATTTTCTTTAAATTTCCAATTCTGTGCTACATCCTCTTTAAGTCACCTGCTTATGTGATTTATTTTATACCACTGTCACAGTTTCTCTGGGCACTCAGTGTTTCCCCAGAGTCAGGGTCTTGAAAATCATATTTGTCGCTGTGCCCCTCTGCCTAAAGAAGGATCTAATGCTATTGCTCAGAACCTCTTTGATGAGTGAGATAATTATCTTCTTAGCATGTATTAATATCATGTATGTGTCCCATGTTATCATTTTTATTTCCCTACATTTTTTTCATTCTTACTCTTATGTTTCTCCCAAAACCTCCCATAATCTTTATTTTAAAATAGACCTGACTTTTTTCTTTGTTTTGCAAATCTAACTCATCTTTAATTTTTTTCAACATCTCTGTGTATGTAATAGTTTATCTATTTCCTTTTGTTTTGCTTTTCAGTGTTACTTAGCTCCACATACCCCATTCTTTATTTCCCCAGGTAGTTTTAACGTATAGCTTTGTTACTATCTGATCCTGTATTTCCTAAATCCTACTGACTGGACAAGTTACACATTGTCTCACTTGTACATGGCATAATTTGGAATGTAGATAATTCCATGGCCCCACAGAAGTTATTTACATATCAAATTATATTTGATAATTTTTTCAACATCAAATTTGTTTATTTTTCATATAAATGATAACATTATAAGTATGGTGTTTCCTCAAAAACTTAAAAATAGAACTTCCCTGTGATCCAGCGATTCCACTGCTAGGTGTATCTCCAAAGGAGATGAAATCATTCCGTTGAAGAGATATCAGCATATCTGTGCTTATTGCAGCCATATTTACAATAGCCAAGATACAGGATAAACCTAAGTGTCCATCAATGGATGAATGGATATAAAAAATGTAAGACAGACACACACACACGCACAGTGAAATAATAGTCAACTACAAAAAGAATAAAATCCTGTCATTTGCAGCCACATGGATGAGCCTAGAGGGAATTATGTTAAGTAAAATAAGCCAAACACAGAAGGAAAAATACTACATGTGGAATTTGAAAAAGTTGAGGACAGAGAAGTCAAGAGTAGAACAGTAGTTACCAGAAGCAGGAGAGGGTAGGGAGGAGGGGTGAGTGGGGGAGAGGTATGTCAATGGGTACAACATTAGAGTTAGATAGGAGAGATTAGTTCTGGAGTTCTATTGCACAGTGCTATGAGTATGGTTAACAATAATGTATATTTCATAATAGCTAAGAGAGAGGATGTAAACGTTCTCACCACAAAGAAATGATAAATGTTTGAGGTGATGAATGTTCTAATTTCCCTAATTTGTTACATGGTGAAAAAATGTATCAAAGTTGTACTAGTCTGTTCTCAGAGTGCTATAAAGAAATATTTGAGACTGAATAATTTATAAAGAAAAGAGGTTTGACTGGCTCATGGTTCTGTGGGCTCTATAGGAAGAATGAGGCCTGCCATCTGCTCAGCTCCAGGAGAGACCTCAGGAAACTTAAAATCATTGCAGAAGGCAAAGGGGGAGGCAGCACATCACAAAGCCAGAACAGGAGGAAGAGAGAGATGGAGGAGGAACTACACACTTTTAAACAACCAGATCTCAGAAGCACTCACTCACTCACTATCATGAGAGCAGCGCCAAGTGGAAAATCTACCCCCATGATCCAATCACCTCCCACCAGGTCCCACCTCCATTATTGGGGATTACAACTCAACATGAGATTTGGGTGGGCACACAGATCCAAACCACATCAAAACTATCACACCATACCTCATAAATATTTATAGTAATTATATGTCAATTAAAAATAAAACAAAAATTATATAACCTTAATAAAATGACTTATGTCTCTGATATTTTGTGATTTCAGTAAATAAACAAAAAACAGTGATTGACAATCTTATTAGCAGAGTTACTACAAATTTCTTGCAGAAATCTCAGTTGTTTTTATCAACTTATCTTCAGTTTGTATCAAGGTTTTGTTTTCAATAATCTAAAATAAGGAAACATATGTTCACTGACTTGTATTGACAATAAAGCTCGCTTCCACATAATCTCTTTGTGGGCAATTACTTTGTTCTTTATGTAACAGCCTCATTTAACAAACTTTCTGGAAAAGTTTTTTCCCTTGATCTTCTCCTCTCACATATGTTACTTATGTTCCTCTTCTACTTTTCTTCCTTTCATCACTTTTGTAAATCATACATAAATCAACACTATTTGTTCTGTCCTTCTTCCTGTCTCCTAATTTTCATAATATTAATTATTTCAAAAAACACACTAAGACAACAGCATGCATCTGGGATTATGTTAATTTCTGATTATGTAAAGATTAATAAAAGCATATTCTCTGTTTCTTAATAATCTCACTAGTGGATACATAGGCAATTAAACAAAAACTGCAATAAATTTATTAATTGCTACAATAAAAACATTATGAAAATACAGTAGAAATTCAGTCTCTAGAGAAACTGATTGCTCACAGGACAACTATAAACACTTGATAAATTTTTACAAGTGGGTTGAATACTGAAAGTAAATATGTTTTGCTCAATAAAAATTGACTAGAACATCCAAAGCCAAAGAAAAGTAACATATAAATACAGCATAATGTGAAATAGCCTAGAAAGTGACAAGGAGTTTTGTGTAGCTGAAGTGTAGAGAAAAAGGAGGAGAATGTTAGGATATGAGATCTCAGAAATTCTTTATAACCTTTCGAATTGGTGATTAAACTTTGAGTATATCTATATTCAACAGGTACATGTACAAATGAGCACAGTCATACACAGCTACTGGGGATGTCAATTATTATAACCTTTACAGAAAACAAATTTTCAAAAGACACAATAATTTTCTTAATTATTTGTATTTGTTAGATCAGACTCTCCACATTGATAGATTATGTAAAAGTTAATGTGTATTTGCTCTAGGAATTAGTTGCAAGAATGTTTGGTTAAGTATTGAAGTATTGGAAAGTAAACTGGTACTCCCAGAAGATGGGAGTACCAAGTTATTGGTACCCAGACAGCTTATGATGATTTTTATAGTGTATTTAACAACATGGCAAGCTATTAATTATATATTGTTAAATAAAACCTGTAAATAATATGAGTATAAATGGTATATTTTTAATAACATGTATCTATACATCTATGTATATATTATATAGCAAGTAGGGATAGATATGTCAAAATTTTAATTATGAGTATTTTAGGTGGTATAGTATTATCTCTGAAATTTATTCCTTCTGGTGGTTTCTTGGTCTCGCTGACTTCAAGAATGAAGCCGCACACCTTGCGGTGAGTGTTACAGCTCTTAAAGGTGGCACGCCCAGAGTTGTTTGTTCCTTCCGGTGGGTTCGTGGTCTCACTGACTTCAGGAATGAAACCGCAGACCCACACAGTGAGTGTTACAGCTCTTAAAGGTGGTGAGGACCCAAAGAGTGTGCAGCAGCAAGTTTTATTGTGAAGAGTGAAAGAACAAAACTTCCACAGTCAGGAAGGTGACCCCAGGGAGTTGCCGCTGCTGGCTGGGGTAGCAGGCTTTTATTCCCTTATTTGTCCCCACTCACGTCCTGCTGATTGGTCCATTTCACAGAGTGTGGATTGGTCTATTTTACAGAGTGTTGATTGGTGCATTTACAACACTTTAGCTAGACACAGAGTGCTGATAGGTGTGTTTTTACAGAGTGCTGATTGGTGCATTTACAGTCCACAGAACGCTGATGGGTATGATTTTACAGACTGCTAATTGGTGTGTTTACAATCCTTTAGTTAGACACAGAGCACTGATTGGTGTGTTTACAATCCTCTAGCTGGACAGAAAAGCTCGCCAAGTCCCCACTTGACCCAGGAAATCCAGCTGACTTCACCTCTCAGTAGAAGAAATTTAAATATTTTTACATGTGTAATATTTCAGAAGAATATATTTTACTGTTTTAATAGCAAATACAAATACTACACTACATAGACTCACCATCAAGTAATTGTTGTTATCTTCATTCAAAGTGCCTTTAACAATTTGAAATAGAGATTTTGATGCTAGAAGGCATTTTAAGATAATATAAGTAAAGGAAAGTATATGAAGTGGGATAAATAGCCAAAGCTATCACCATGAATAACAACAACATGTCAATAACATGCCAAAGAAGAGGGACAGAAATGGATGATAAAAGGAAACAAGACAATAACAATTAGTCTGGGATCCATGTAAGTGTTTCAAAGATCCACTTTCATGAACCAATTCAAATGTTCTGTAAAATGAATATATAACTGAGGAGTAGAAATAGTTCCTTCAGCAATTATTTTAAAAATATTTTGAAAAATAACATTAGCTGACTTGATTCTAAAATCCATGTGAGATAGATATGACTCTCATTTGTTTTAATTTTTCTTCCTTCACAAAATTCTCCTTCAGCCTTGAAAAACTTATGTGTCTTCTACTGACATAGCATCTTATATAGTTTAGAGTTTCATATTAATATCAACATATAAATGGTCCAAGTAGAAAATCAAATAATCAAAATATTTGCTGATACAAATTTCCAGAAGCCTGCCATTGTTGACTTTTGAAGTGCCTTCTCTCTCTGTGTGTGTCTCTCTCTCTGTGTGTGCATGCGTGTGTGTGTGTGTAGTATATATCTCCAATTAATGACAATAATAAAATCATTGACTCTCTTGGATTTAATTTCTTGTAAATTTATTATTTTTATTTATTGATATTCATTTTCTATTTTTTAAACTTAATCATGATTATTAACTGAGAGAAAATTTTCTTTAAGATTATTAAATTTTCTTTAAGATTATTGTTGCTGTCTGCTTAGTCGCTAGTTCAACTAGGTCTAAGTTCTCATCCCATGACGAAGAAGAATGAGGCACCTAGGCACAAGAGGGTAAATAGAGTAGGATTTATTAATCAAAATGGAAACTCTCAGCAAAGAGAGGGACCTGAAATCAGATTACCAGAAGTGGGGCTGAGTTCTGGGTCTTTTATGTGGCAAGAGCAAGGAAGTCTTCTGTGGGTTCTGACCAAACGGGACGGATAAGGTTCTCTCCTAAGGGTGTTGCCTCTGTGCATGCCTGGGTTTGGCCAGAGTGACTCCATCTTGGCTATTACCCATGAGTGCCTAAGTGAAACCCATAGAAGGGCTAAAACCACAATGCTAATGTCATGCTAATGATATTAAAAGGAGTTGGGTCAAGTTAAGGACATTTAGGTTTATTTATTTCACTTGCACCTTGTTTGTGACACTCCCTTCTGAGCAACATCCTGGCATTAGAGGAGATTCTTAACTGCATTTCTTCCCCCTAGCTACAGTGGTGGTGCAGTCCTGTGGGTATTTTTTCTAGAAATGTAGGTACAGTAAGTAATTTAATACTTTTCACTGGAGTTTGGCCCATTTTGAGAAACTTAGCTTAATAAAGAATTCTGTGTATTAACACACTTTGAGCAGGCTAAGCCTTGATGTCAGAATCTAGGTGATTACTAAAGGCAATTTTGTTCAGGCAATCCACTTTACCCTACTAGAACATTGCTCAAATATTTATTATCTTAATAATTTAAATATTTGAAGTATTCCTTACAGTACACTAGCCCCAACAATAAATTACTTTGCTTTGTTACTTACTACATATATAGCATATACAGTTTTGTGTACTTATCTACATCTATATAGATACAGATATATACACATGATGTAGTTCAATTTAGGTTGAAATATTTACTAAAATCAATTAAACTGTGAAGTACATATGTTCAAAAGCTGTGTTATTTTCACCCTCTTACAGAGCATCTATTTTCGGATTCATTAAGGAGTTTGGAGAAATAAAACATGCTATATAAACTCTAACTTAAAGTAAACAAATACATATTAAAGGGCAAACAGGAGAATTATTCTTCAATTTTAAATAAAAGAATAACCCCTTGAAAAGGACAAAATATGTGTGTTTTCAATCTGAAAGTTTAGTAGTATCACTTTTGAAACTGTATCTTAAACTTAACAAGATTAATATAAATATCAGATTTCTGATACTGAATGCAATAAATTGAGCTCTTTTACTTTGCACTGAACTCCTTTGCATATAATTGATGATGATGTGATCATCAATCATAGACAGTAGTTTCTTATTTTAGAGTTAAAATTGGAATACTGTAATTAACAGATTTCTGTGGAATAAACTCTATTATTTTAATGAGGGGCACTTTTCATCAATAGCCCAAGGGAATGATGAAGTCTCACTAGTCATTGGACAAACAGATTCTATTCCCTAAGAAAGTTATTAGTCAACCTGTGTATGTATCCATTTGCTGATACTAATGAGTACACATATACACTTAGGAAAGTACAGATTTATTCTGAATTACCAGCAAAATAGTGTTCATAGAATTTTTTGCCCATGTTTGTGGGACTTAACATTCATTATGTGTGCTCTATCATACCATTCAGGGTTAATATTTAATTAGAAGGTGAAAATATATATGTTAACCATTACCTTTTCAGGTATAAGTTTAATTACCATATGTTTTAAAATTAGAATGATAGCATATTAAAGCAAATACACTTATCAGAATAGTATTACCTAATAGAAGATGCAAAATTGGAAAAAAGTGAAGTAAGCAAGCAAATATGACAATATGTAAGGTGATTTTTTTATTTATACTATTTTCAGGCACTCATATTCACCGGTGTATTTTACAGAAAAGCTAATAATTTTCAATTAAAATGATTCTCAATTCTAACAAAACTTTTCTTATAAAGTGGAAAATAAAATACAAATATTTTACATAATGTAAAGGTTTTTCTCAAAATTTGGATTAGCATGCATTTATTATTCCATGGGCAATTGGAACCACTCAAATGTATGAATAAAAAAGAAATATAACAGGGTTTATTTTAGATTTTATATGAATAAATCTCTCACTAGAATTAACTCTTAAACCTTCTTTTAACTTATTTGAGAGATTATCCTAATGCAACCACCATCTAACCTTTTTTAAAATAATAAGGAAATCTTATGAGCTGACTTGTGTTTCATAAGCATTCAGCTTTATTATTAAAGAAGGAGGAGGAAATAGAACCCAAACAGAACAGCAGAACTATTTGAGTTTAAGAGAGGACAAAAACCAAGGCATATATAGAGTAAGACTCTAGGAAACCATGGTAAAAATTTAACTGCAGTTTTACAAACCTAACTAGAAATATTATCACTCACATAGTGATGAAGAAACAAGTTGGGGATAAGTCATGGTAAAAAAGAGAAATATGATAATCATCATTTGCATTTTATTTGAAATATAAAAATGTTCAAGCTTGAATTTTAAGGGAAATTTAAAATAATCTTGTGCTTATAAAGCTTAAAATCAAGCCTACATATAATCAGGGTGATATGGTAATAAATTATCTACATGTTATAAGAAAATAGTTCAGCCACTTTGAAGGAAGATATAATTTCAAAGCCTCAATATTTTTTCAGTGATAAAGTGGAACATCTCATTTTGAATTACAAAAACTGCAGAAGCAAGAGAAAGAAGGAAATAATATAAGAATAGCCTATAATTTCATTATTTTAGTGACAAGTAAATAAAACAATGAAGAAGTTATGTAAAAACATAAATAATTTAAACAGAAATTTTAGGAGACATAAAAATAATTCAGATAATTCAAAACACAGAATTTCTGAAACTAAACATTCTTTAGATAGCTATAATAGCAAATCAGTCACGTCTTAATACAGAATTAATGACTTGGAAGATCAAGCAAATAATACACTTTGAAAAACATTTAGAATAAAAATGAAAGGAAGGGAAGTAAGAAATAAGATAGTAAAAAAGGCTTGTTGAATACAGCCAGAGGCTTTAAAGTTGTAACTGTAGTTCAAAATGGAAATAAGGGGGTAGGAGAATACGATAAAACGAATATTAACATATGCAATGGCTGAGAGTTTTCTAAAACCGATTAAACACTTTACCCAGAGATTAATTTAAAAAAATACATTGTCGGCCGGGCGCGGTGGCCCACACCTGTAATCCCAGCACTTTGGGAGGCTGAGACGGGTGGATCACGAGGTCAGGAGATGGAGACCATCCTGGCTAACACGGTGAAACCCCGTCTTTACTAAAAATACAAAAACATTAGCCGGGTGTGGTGGCGGTCACCTGTAGTCCCAGCTACTTGGGAGGCCAAGGCAGGAGAATGGCGTGAACCCGGGAGGCGGAGCTTGCAGTGAGCCAAGAGCATGCCACCACACTCCACCCTGGGCGACTGCTGCGCAAGACCAAAACACAAAACACAAAAAAAAAAAAAAAAAAAAAAAAAAAATTGCCTCAAATAGGATAAAACTTAGACATCTTATAGTTAAACAAAGACAAAAGTTTAAAAAGAAATCTTAAAAACAACCAGAAGACAAATGAGTTTAAAGAGCAACAATAGTACTGAGAGCAGGTATTTTAATAAGAAATGTGAGAGCAAGGAGACAATGGATTATTTATTTTTATTTTTTGAGACACAGCCTTGCTCTGTCCAGGCTGGAGTGCAGTGGCACGATCTTGGTTCACTGCAACCTCTGCCTCCTGGACTCAAGTGAGCACATCCGGCTAATGTTTTTTTCATTTTTAGTAGAGACAGGGTTTCACCGTGTTGACCAAACTGGTCTTGAAATCCTGACCTCAAGTGATCCACCCACCTCAGCCTCCCTAAGTGCTGGGATCACAGGCATGAGCCACCATGCCCAGCCTGGACTAGTATTTTTAAAATGTGAAATATGTACCTGTGAATACTGCAACATAATATTCTACACTAAAAAAAGTTATGTCTTAAAATTAACAGGAAATTAATATGTGTTTTACAGAAGAATATATTTTTTTTCTGGTTTCCACCAGGACAACTTATAGAATGTCGTTGGGAATGTAAATTAGTTCAGCCACCTGGAAAGCAGTTTGGAGATTTCCCAAAGAACTTGAAACAGAACTACCATTCGACCCAGCAATCTCATTACTGGGTATATATTTAAAAGAAAATAAATCAGTCTACCAAAAAGACACATGCATCTTACATTCATCGCAGCACTATTCGCAATAGCAAAGACATGGAATCAACCTAAGTGCCCATCATTGGTGGACTGGATAAATAAAATGTGGTACATATATACCAGAGAACACTACACAGTCATAAAAATGAATGAAATCATGTCCTTTGCAGAAACATGGTTACAACTGGAGTCTATAATCCTAAGCAAATGAATGCAGGAAGAGAAAACCAAATACTGCATGTTCTCACATATACGTGTGAGCTAAAGTTTGGTACTCATGGATGTAAACGATTGAACAATAGACACTTGGGACTACTAGAGGGAGAGAAAGGAAGAAATAGAGGCAAGTGTTGAAAAACTGCCTATTGGGAACTGGTACTATGCTCAGGACCTGGGCGGTGGAATCACACCTATCCCAAACCTCAGCATCGCACAATATACCCTTGTAACAAACCTGCACATGTATACCCTGAATCTAAAATAAAAATTGAAATTATTTTAACATGTAAAAAAAAGAGGTACTTTATATATAACTAATAAGTATGTGTGTTTATCTACTGTAATTTTTTAAAGCCTTTTTACAGTCCAAAACTTTAAAAAAACCTAAAATGTAAAACAATTGAACTCATGAAGATAGAGAGCAGAATGACAGTTACCATAGGCTAAGAAGGGTAATATGGTGCTGAGGGAGAACGGGGAGAGGATGGTTAGGAGGTACAAACTACAGTTAAATTGAATGAATAAGATGTAGTATTTGATAGCACAGCAAGCTGACTACAGTCAACAATAATTAATTGTACATTTTAACAATTTAAAGAGTATAATTGGAATGTTTATAGCATAAAGAAATAATAAACGCTTGAGGTGATGGGTATCCCATTTACCCTAATGTGACTGCTACACATTATATGCCTGTGTCAAAATCTCTCATGTACTTCATAAGTATATACACCTTCTCTGTACCCATTCAAATTATTATTATTATTATTATTATTATTATTATTATTATTATTGAGACGGTGTCTTGCTCTGTCGCCAGCCTGGAGTGCAGTGGCACGATCTTGGCTCACCACAACCTCCGCCTCGCTGGTTCAAGCAATTCTCCTGCCTCAGCCTTCCGCGTAGCTGGGACTACAGGCGCCCGCTACCACGCCCCGCTAATTTTGGTAATTTTAGCAGAGACGGAGTTTCACCGTGTTAGCCAGGATGGCCTCCATCTCTTGACCTCCTGATCCACCCGCCTCGGCCTCCCAAAGTGCTGGGATTACAGACATGAGCCACTGCGCCCAGCAAAAAATTTAAAAAAAGAAATAATTGGCATAAAGAATTGGCATAAAAATTTGTCAGTATTTGGAGATGACATATAGTGTACATTATAAACATAAAATATCCAGAAATGATAAATGATAATCTTAGCAAGTCACTGAATAAAAAGACATGAAATCGTTCGTATTTCAACACTCAGCCATAAAGCAGCTGTCAAAAAATATATTTGAAAGCACTTCAAAAGAATCAAATATCTAATAATTTCATGAAAGATGACAAAAATAACTACACTGAAACCTAGCAGTTTACTGTGTTATATAAAGGAGACTGGAAAAAATTAAAAGACATTAGAATATCAAATTACAGGAGTCCGCCACCATGCCTGGCTAATTTTTTGTATTTTTAGTAGAGATGGGGTTTCACTATGTTGGCCAGGCTGGTCTCAAAGGCCTGACCTCGTGATCCACCCACCTTGGCCTCACAAAGTGCTGTGATTACAGGTGTGAGCCACTGTGCCCGGCCACATTTTTGAAATTTGTATGCAAAAATAAATTTAGTGGATTACAGATATGTATCTATATGCCATACCAGTATATTTTTAGGAGAAACAAGAAGAAAATATACTAGCAAGCAAACATTACACAGGCACGATTTGAAAAAGAACTAATCACTAAAAAAAAATTGGGATTTATTAAAACTAAAGAAATTTCATTTTATTTTTATTAAGAATGTGTGTTATTCTGGGTTCTCTGAGAAGCAAACACTAAAATGAATTATACATGCAAGAAATTGATTAAGGAAAATGGCTGTTTTCTTTTTAAAATGGAAGGAATGCTGGAGAAGCCGAGACCTTGATTTGAGTTTGACTCAGGGTCAACAAGAGAGAAAAGGAAAAAGAAAATGTTGAGATTGAAATATCTTAGACTGCAGTGCGATTTTAATGAAAGTCAACAAGTTTGTCAAGGTGTCCTGAAGTCACTTAGGAATCATAAGAGTCACACATCTCTCAGAAACTGACCTGCCTTAGTATCACTTCTATACTCAATTACTCACTGACTAGGAGAAGGTGATGAGAAGTGAGAGTTCACAGAAAATGAAGTAATGGATTTCAGAGGGTGGCTGCTGAGTTCTGCAATCAATTATGTGCCCTGCAACCATAGATATGAGACATACATTCTCATAGCCATCATACGATGTGAAAAGCAATAGAAGTTGTATATACTCGTATGTGTGTACATATATGCACACACAATTACATAGAATACTCTGTATAATACATAGAATATGACATATATAATCAAAAGCAAAACAAAACAAAAACACAAGATATGAATTTATTGGTAATAAAAGATACATGCAAAATTGTGGAAATCATGTCAATTTTTTAAAAAATGATTTAAAGAATAAACAAATTAATGGATACATAATCTTCAATTTTTTAATGGTACTGATTCCTATTGAGTAGATCATAGAGTAAAACTAATTCAATTAGAATCGATAAGAAACCTGAAATGCCTTTAAGACAGTCTACAAATAAGCTGACTGCTAAGAATATCTATGGAATATGGAGAAAAGAAACAAACTGGGGAATTTCACGCTAAATAATAAGACTTACTTCAAAGGCACAGTAATTCAATTAAGGTAGAAGGATGATGTTTCAAAGGATAGGCTGAAAACAAAACAGACTTGTGCATACATAGAACTTGATTTATGGCGACGTGATGCTTCAGATTAATGGAGAGGGGACAAACCTTTCAGAATTTAGTGGTAGGACTATTCATTATCTTGTATGAATTAGCTACTGCTGCATGTAAAACCCCCACACTGAGATGGGTTTAAAATAACAAATTTATTCAGCTCTTCTTTTTTTTGTAGGTAACCTAATGTGGTTATGTTCCTTGCTGGTTTGGCTGATCATTGTGGTCATTTAGTAGTTTAGCTATAACTGAGTGGTCTAAAATGTCTGGTTAGAATAATTGATGTGGGATACCTCTACTAAGCTCACTTTTGCTTACATGGGGCAAATCTCCAGTAGGGCTACCCTGGGCTTCCAAGCATGATAACAGAAGAGATTCAGCAGCATGAACCAAAGCCCATATTGAGTAGTACTTTTTTTTTTTTTTAAGCTAAAGCATACAGTTTATTTTTTATTTTTATTTATTTATTTTTTGCAAGAGTCTTGCTCTGTAGCCCAGGCTAGACTGCAATGGTGCGATCTCACTCACTGCAACCTCTGCCTCCCCAGTTGAAGCAATTCTCATGTCTCAGCCTTCTGAGTAGCTGGGACTACCGGCGTGTACCACCGTGCCTGGCTATTTATGTTTATATATATATATGTATATAAAATACTTTAAGTTCTGGGATACATGTGCAGAACGTGCAGGTTTGCTACATAGGTACACACGTGTCGTGGTGGTTTGCTGCACCCATCAACCCGTCACCTACATTAGTTATTTCTCCTAATGCTATCCCTCCTCTAGCCTCCCACTTCCTGACAGGCCCCTGTGTGTAATGTTCCTCTCCCTGTGTCTATGTGTTCTCATTGTTCAACTCTCGCTTATGAGTGAGAACATTCGGTGTTTGGTTTTCTGTTTCTGTGTTAGTTTGTTGAGAATGATGATTTCCATGTCAGCCTTGTTACAAAGTCTGAGAAATAAAACAAAAAACTTGTATGGCATCAGCAGGGGTTTAATTAACCTCTGCTTATCTCTAATTATCAAAAGCAATGCAAAACAAAAAATACAGGATATGAATTTATTGGTAATAAAAGATACATGCAAAATTGTGGAAATCATGTCAACCTTGAAAAATGATTTAAAGAATAAACAAATTAATGGATACATAGTCTTCAATTTTTGAATGGTACTGATTCTTATTAAGTAGATCATAGAGTAAAATGAATTCAATTAGAATCATTTTCTACTTTATATTTTTTGAACCTCTTCTTATGCCATACAAGTTTTTTTGTTTTATTTGTCAGACTTTTAACAAGGCAAAGATCAGTGTTGATGTACGAGAATATTGAAGAGCTTACATAAAGGGAGTAAAGTTACTAGTTTTCAAAAAAATAAAATCACATACACAGACATGCACCCAGACACACACATTATAAGGGAAAATATGACCTTTCAACCTAAGTAAAATTAATAAAAGGGTTTAAATTTGAATTCAAACCTTAAAACCTAATGAAATATGGAAATATAGAAAAACTATTTTAACTCTAAAATGACCAAATCATTGGCTTCATTAAATTAAAAGTAAATTGTGGTTCAAAGAGACTAAATAAGGAAAATGGAAAAGCAATACATGAATTTGGAGGGACTATTTAATACACAAAAGAGGCCATTGAGTTATATTGTAAACTATTTAAAAATCTTAAAAATCAGTGTTTATTTCAGCAAAAGGAAAGGTCAGTGGACGTTCTAACATAAATAATTAGAAAACTGAAAATCACAAATTTTATCATGACAAACTGAGAAAAGTTAGAAATCTGGTAATACTACTCACTTTGGTAAAGATTTAGAGTGTAAGATTTTTTTACGGGAAAAATATGGTATTTATGAAACTTGAAAATGTTGATGCCAGTTGCCCAGCAGTTCTACTAATGGATATATCCCATAGTAAAACCTCTCATGCATGTGCACCAAGAAACATGTAATTAAGTGTTCATAAAAATATTGTTTATAAGAAGTTGGGAAAAATTTGAATGTTCATTACAGAAGATTGTATAGTTGAATTAGTATATTCTTCATTCAGGGGAATACTACATTGGTATAAAAATGGTTTATCTGTAGCTGTCCAGCCACTTTCACATATCCACACATATAACTTTTAACAATCTCAACTTGGAGAAAAAAAATTATGATTGTGGTTCCAATATATAAATGTTAAAGAACGATAACACCTGAAAATAAATTAATGTTCAGTAAAAGGTATAATGAGAAAACCTTGGGATGGTAAGTTCACCCTGCCCCATCCTCCTTGACCCTACTAACAAACTGAGAAGGTGCTAAGAAACCAAAGAGCAATGGGGACAAGTTCAGCTTGGCAGGTAGATTAGTTTATTCGGACTTAGATATGTGGCATTCCTGGACAGCAACAGGACAAGCTTTAGAGATACATGCCACCTCCAATCTCTAAGCTGCTTGTAAGTTAATTTTCTGCCTCTTTGCCTACTGTGTGATGGTACTATTTTCCTTTGTAGGTTCTCAGATACTCTCTGGGATGTTTGGGTTCTTAGGGATGCCTGCTCTTTGGCTGGGTACCACGGCCTTGGCTCACCGCCCAGCCTCAGGGTTCTAATCACAGACATACATTTAGCATGGGACTCATCACACTACAAAAGGCATGTGAGTAATATTAATACGATACTCATGAATAGCATGGTATTTACCTTGTAGGAGGGGAAGGTTGTGATAGAGGAGTTGTATACAAGGGTGTTCATTTCATTTACCTTTACCTCATATACATATATGTTATGTAAGATTAATGTATGTAAAATATTTTCATAATAAAATATTTTTTAATAATGATAGCAAAACTGATCTAAAATTTATACATTTAAATTGTATGTTATTTAAAAGTCAATGCAATTTAAAAGAGAATGAAGTATAAAAAAATTAAAAATCAATAGACCTACTAGCTTGCACCAAATACTTTTTTTTTCCTCATGAAGACATTAAAACTTTCTCATAGTGTATAATCAAATATTAAGGCCGAAGGTTTTGGTATTATATAAACCATGGAGTTCAACTTACTTCTTAAATTATTGATTTAAAAAAATTGAGTTAATATTGCAAAGTATCTCTTCTGTCATGTAAAAATGAGACTATTAATGGTAGATTTCACCTGAATTAGTTTGGGGACATAAATATGAGAGTGAAAATGTTTAGCACAGCACATTATAATCTAATAAGTGGTCAATAAGTACTCAATAGGTATGGTTATTAGTACTATTTATCATTACTGTTACATTGAATGCTAGAATCACTCCATAATTAATGTAACTCAAATTTAATTGAATATCACATAAATGCATAGCAGATGAAGAATGAGTTATCCTTTATGATCTTATTGAGATACTCTTCAATTAACATTCATGAAATTTGAAATTTCATGAATATGACTGAAGTATGTTTTGATATTTCTCCCTTATTAGAATATCAATGATATTCCTAATTTCTATAGAAAAGTTGCATTTATTAATATGTGCATTTTTTGGTTACAGATTTTGTAACTTTATTTGGATTATCAAAGTGATCTATTACTCATTATCAAAAATGAGATACTCTTCTAATTAAAAATATAAATAGTTAATATTTCTATGTTCAAACTAAAATTCTTAGTACATTTTTGAAATAATATCTGATATGTTAAATAGTACAAAGAAATCCAGAAAAAGGCATGACATTGAAGATGAACAATACATATTATTTCTTAAAATAAATGCAGATATATTAATTAGGATAAGTGACAAATATTTATCTTGGGGATAAAAAATACTTTTGCTTATACTAAATTGGCATTCTTTTTATTTATTGAGTGACTAAACTATTTAATAAAAATAACATAGACTATGGGGAATATGCATGGGAGGTACAAACTCTAGGAGAGTGAAGTTTGAGTTTTACTCTGTGCCAGAATTAGTTGTGATAGTCAATTCCAAAGTATATACTGTTTTTGTTTTTTGACTGATCTATCCATTTTAAAGATTGTATCTTTATTACCTGGACAACTCTCCATCGGGCTTCAATGTACAAACATTTTTCATCCTTAGGCACATTCCTTTCAGTTCTAAAATAAATGCATCACTTACAGTATCTTGTTATACTGTGAAAAACTGAGAATTGAATAGACTCCCTTAATATTATGTTTTTCTAAATATAAATATTGGTAAGAAAAATCCAAATAAATTATTACAATCACATGAATACAAACAAATATCTTTCATCACTATCCCCACAATTTCATCCTCAAGCATTCATTGTACGATGAGTTTTCACAATTAACCCTAGGCCGAATGTTGATGCTGGTATTGGCAAGCAATGTTCACAAACAATTTTGAGTGTATTATGTTTTTTACTTGATCTTAGTAGTTCAAAAGAGCACAAATCTAGACATATAGTTACTATGCCATTTGCCAGGATATATATTGTTCTTTTGAAGATCACAGGTGAAAATAAAAAGGCTAAAGTTGCATATGATAAAATACTTTTCAAAAACAAAAAAATAATACTTTAGGCACGTTACAACGCATTATGTACTCAGATTAAATTTTCAGTGATAAGAACAAGCAAATGCCTCTGCTTTTCTTTTCCTGCATACCAATGATTGTTTCAGGGGTGAATAAATAATAAGCCCCTAATTTTTATGTACTATCTACCTCTGAGGAATTACTTCCAACTTTTTTTTCCCCCATGCTTTCTTTTTGCGAGGAAAAATTATGTTCTTCTCATACTATTTCTGGAGAAATGTCACTTTAATGATGGGGAAGTAGATTGGAAATGGGAAGGTACATGAATTAAACATAACTTTAGGGTTCAGTGAAAATACATTTTTTAATGAACTTGAATAAGTACTGAGCTATGTTTAAAAAGATATGTATTAGGGCTGAGGGTTTTCTTTTTATTTTTGGTGTTTGCATTACATATATAATCTTAGTACTATGATATGAGTGACTGCTGGTAAGAAGGCGGCTGAAGTTGGTATCAATTAACCTGCAAGTCTTATCAATATTTTTGTAGGCTGACAAAGAAGCACGTGCTGAGATAGAGTTTTGACATGCATGGTGTTCACCAGGCATCAACAAGTGTGGAAGAGAGGAAGAAGTAGATTTGGGGAAAAGATGAAAGTCTACGTAAAATATGGGCCTAAAAAACGTCTCAACTAACCTAACAGAAATCTTAGAAATATACATGGTTCAACATTGATGACCTTGCTTGGCGAGAATGACCAGTCTTTCTTTTTTTTTTTTTTTTATTTTATTTATTTATTTTTTTATTATACTTTAAGTTCTAGGGTACATGTGCATAACGTGCAGGTTACATATGTATACATGTGCCATGTTGGTGTGCTGCACCCATCAACTCGTCAGCACCCATCAATTCATCATTTATATCAGGTATAACTCCCCAATGCAATCCCTCCCCCCTCCCCCCTCCCCATGATAGGCCCCAGTCTTTCAATCTGCACCCAAATCAGTCAATAGTATGGGCTGCGCTGGGGGTACAAGGTAAGGCAATACTTAAAGAAACTGGCAGCTGCAGTATGTCTGCAGACAGCTAGGGAAACAGATATTTACTTAAAGGACCCTAATTGTTAATTATATGTTTTATTTATCAGTTTGTATAATTTTTTGACCTTTTTCTTTTGTCCAAAACTGATCTGTCACTATTTTTGAAATGTATAATTATGCTGAATCTTTCAAACTTAACTATCATCCTCTTGAAATATTAAGCATAGTTTTAGAACAGTCTATGAGTCATAGTGTAAATCCTAGATTTCATTAAGTGCTAATTTTCACAAATTATTTTTAGAAATTATTTGATAATAAGCATGAAGGTTTATTCATTAAGAAATGACCAATCAGATTTGGACCAAAAATAGCCAAGAAAAATTATACAAATTGATAAACACAGAAATAATCATTAACTAGTCAATGAATTTAATTTAATTTATATACAGTGGGAGAGATAGTTAATTGCCTGGAAGATAGGTCAAAACAACTGGTACAGGACAGGTGCGGTGGCTCACACCTGTAATCCTAGCACTTTGGGAAGCCGAGGTGGGTGGATCTCCTGAGCTTAGGAGTTTGAGACCACTCAGGGCAACATAGTGAAAGCCTGTCTCTACCAAAAATACAAAAAAATTAACTGTGTATGGTGCCACACGTCTCTAGTCCCAGCTGCTTGGAAGGCTGAGCCAGGAGAATCACTTGAGCCCCAGAGGTGAAGGTTGCAGTGAGCTAAGATCACTCCAGCTTGGGCTACAGAGTGAAACTCTGTCTCAAAAAAAACAAACACAACAAAACAAAAACAAAAACAAACAAACAAGAAAACTGGTACAGAATGAGAAATAGAGAGATGAAATAATGGAACATTCAGATCAGTAGAAAAAACACATAGTGGACTCAGACTAACAAATATTTAATTGGAAACTTGGCCAGCAACAAAAGAGATAATAAGGTAAAATAATATTTGAATATTTAATGGAGATATGTATATTTAATACTTAAGAATTTTCAAAACATTTAAAAGTCCTAAATCCAAGAAGCTAAAATGATTATAAATATGATAATCATAAAATCATAACCAAACACATTACAACAAAACTGCAGAAATTCAAACAAAGAAAATAAAATGTTAATATCATTAGAAGTAAAGAGAGATTTTATTTCAAAATCTATAGTAAAAAACATCTGACTTCTTAGAAGAAGCTAGAAGAAAGTAGACTAACTACAAAATGCTCCATAAGTAAATCATTGACAATCTAGTAGGAAACATGTACTTCAAGAATTCAGGTGAGCCAAAATATATTTTCTAACAGCTTAAAAGAAAAAATGCTCTACCAGCAGAACCAAACAAAAGGCCATTCTAAAGGTCCTCTTCAAGTTTAGGCAGAAAGAACACAGTTGCAAATCAAAGATCATAAATGAAAAAATAAAAATCAGTAAATATGACAAAAATGTTGGATAATCGAAGTGATTATTGGTTATAAAAAGCAATCAGAATATTATCCTTTGGGCTAAAACATTTTATGTATGATAAGTAAAATCACATGCCAAAAATAGCAAACACATTTGGGATAGAGACGAATAAAGTTAATATGCTCTAAGCTCATTTCATTGTCTGTGAGAAGAATGAATGTGTTTGTTGATTTTATTCAGTGAGAGATGTGTACTGTATTTTTTTAGTTAATCACTGCAAGAATGAAATAAATAAACAAAATACAGTTTCTGAGCAAATAAAGGTATATGTGGAATAGCCAGTGCAGAATATTCAAGATCAGTGTAACATAAACAAGCAGATAATATCACAAATAAAATAGACATTATGCAATACAAATATAAAACTGATCCAATCGAAGAATTGAAGAACTTGTATTATTTTCAAGAACATATAAAATAGTTACAAAAAATTATAATTTCAAATAGCAACTAATTGCAAAGAACCATACATCAATTACAGTACAGTACGATCAACTACAGATATCTATTAAAAGTTTTTCAAAACAGCAAATTAGTAAGAAAAGAGTATTAAGAGTATTTTCTTTCAGTGTATCTTTAAAAAACTTACAATAAAACTTGAGTTGAAAATAAGACATCCTTTGCAACGGTTAATATTGATTGGATTGAAGGATGCAAAGTATTCATCCTGGGTGTGTCTGTGAGGTTGTTGTCAAAAAAGATTAACATTTGAATCAGTGCCCTAGGAGAGTCATTTCCACCCTCAGTTTGGGTGGGCACAATCTAATCAGCTTCCAGAGCACCTAGAATAAGGCAGGCAGAAGAACATGGAAAGACTAGACTGGCTGCGTCTTCTAGCCTCCATCTTTCTCCCATGTTGGATGCTTCCTGCCCTCAAACAGCACACTCCAAGTTCCTCAGGTTTTGTTCTCTTGGACCTACACCAGTGGTTTGCCAGGGGCTTTCAGGCTTTCAGCCATAGGCTGAAGGCTGCACTGTCACCTTTCCTACTTTTGAGGTTTTGGGACTCGGACTGGCTTCTTTGCTCCTCAGCTTGCAGATGGCCTGTTATGGGACTTCAGCTTGTGATTGTGTGAGTCAGTACCACTTAGGAAACTTCCTTTCATATATACATGCATCCTATTAGTCCTGTCCCTCTAGAGAACCCTAATACATCTTTCATGTAAATTGAAGGAAAAAAAAAAAAACTTACATTCCTATTATCATTCTCACTACTTAATGGTGTATTATAGATCCTTTGCAGCACAGCAAGTCAAAATAAAAAAGTAAAAACTTCAAAGTATAAAAAGAAAAAAGCTCTTGCTATTTGCAAAGTTATGATTGTATACAAAAACAGTTATACAAATTACTAGAAATAGCACATTTACTAGAAATATCACTAGATATAACTGAGAATTTGGCAAGGCAGTCGGATATAGAAAAATAATCTACTACATTTTTGTAGTTACATTCAACAACACCGGTGAATCTTTGTGAAGCTTTGTGTTAAGCTGACAATATGCATTTCATGGATATACAAACATATAAAAAATTTCAAAAGAAATATAAGACAAAACTACACAGAAAAGATTAGCATAGATTTCAGTTGGAGAATCACAGTCAGGCCAGGGATGGCATAAAGAAGAGAATCATTATTAAATGGTAATGGTACATTTCTGGAAAAATTATTGCTCATGGATTAGTAGATTCCCTGCTGTTCATTTCATCATTTTTATGTCGATTATAGGTACATTTTATTTTCTTCTAAATTTGAAATTCCATAATAGGCATTAAGATAAAATAAAATTTGGAAGATTGATAAAAGAAAATAAACTAAGATACAGTAATGGGAAATAAAGAGGGGAAAATCAACTAAATAAAAAAAAGCAAGCAATTATTTAGTATGTAGATAAAACAAGAAGTCAAAAAAAAGTCTACTTGGAATTTAACAGTATAAGGGAGAAGCTTTGTCCAAAGCCATGATAGCTAATAGTTTTCATGACTAGAAAAAGAATTTAAAAATATGAAAGAAAATCTTAATTAAAAGCAGAGCTGGATATTCAGAAACGTTGTGATAAAACCGGCAGTCATAAAATAAAGAGTAAACAGGCTTAAAGACACTCACAAAATATATATTACTAATGAGGAAAGAATATTGGTCTGACAGATTTGTTTTCAGCAGCATCCTAGAAGAAATAGAATAATGACTATAAAATACGAAATAAATATTACTTTTATTCTATAATTTATCTAGCTAACAGAAAAAAATTATACTTAGAGTTGACTTCTATCAACGGTAAATCTTGTAAAAATTAAATAATGATATTAAAGTTCTGATGAAAAAATATCCTTCATCCTATAGTTCTATACCCCATTGTATTCTCATTCAAGAGCCTACGAATTGGATGGGATTGAGGTATGTGTTGTATGTGATATTTTTAGAATATAACGAAGCAGAAACATTGCTACAACAAAATATTCCTAACTACTTTTATGAGTTATTTAACATTTACAAACTCAGTTCTTGCACACATAAATTGTGGAGGAGGGGTTTTGTACACTTACATTGTGTACAAATTGCATGTTAAAATGTGAGTATTAAGAACAATGACTATGTCGGGGTGGTGGCTCACACCTGTAATCCCACCACTTTGGAAGACTTAGGCAGGCGGATCACTTGAGGTCCAGAGTTCGAGACCAGCCTGACCAACATGGTGAAACCCCATCTCTACTAAAAATACAAAAATTAACCAGGTGGTGAATGCCTGTAATCCCAGCTACTTGGGAGATGAGGCACAAGAATCCTTTGAATTTGGGATGAGGAGGTTGCAGTGAGCCAAGATCGTGCTACTGCACTCCATACTGGGAAACAGAGCAAGACTCTGTCTCAAAAAAACAAAACAAAACAAAAAAACAAAAATAGAACAATGAGTGATAATTTGTTGGCCCACAATGATATTACTTGTCTCTTTACTACTTTACTATCAGAAATAGTAGTATATATATTTAGCTCTATTAAACAATAGAGTTAAATCTCCTATATTACCTCCTCCAATCTTAGAATTGACAAGAAATTAACACCAAAAATTTTTACAAAAATATTATCATTTATCAGATATTAATAATGATACAAATACTGTAAAAAAGACTGCTTCTTGTAAACAGAAAATTATACATAAAATATTTTATTTATTCTCTCATTTCCCATGTGCTAATTCATATGATTTATTATATTTATCTTGTGCTAACAGTATGTACTAACTTCTCAAATATTTTATTACCCACTTCTGAAAATGAATTAATAATCTGTATAAGTCATTTTAAAAGTACTGCAAATCACACTCATTGCTAGTGAAATACTTCAGGTGCATGACAACAGTTATTTATTTTCTCATTAAAATATGTTTTTCTTTCTAGACGAACAAACTTCAACAATTTGGAAAAGGGAAAAATGCTGTTGAAGGGATTATTATACACAAAGGCTTAGGCTACATTTTCCTGATTTTAACCTGTGAAAAAGTAAAGAAAACCTATAGAATGATTACAGTCAATAATGCAGCATTTGTAAATTATCCCTCTGATCTATACAGCTTTTAGGTGGCCTGCAGGTTCTATTTGGACACACCATTTCCTCAGACCATTTGCAAAAGTTATTGTTTGCATACCTGTGGTTTCATAATTACCACAGGAAAAAAATGGAAGGAAGCTCAGCAAACCAGCTACAATAGCCATATTTGTTAGTGTACGCATAACATGATGCGGAGATTATGTATCATGTACAAAGAGAAGGGTTTATTTGATGGTCTGAAGCTCAGTACAGGAACTACTTACAAATCTCCCAACAGCCCTGATGACTTTGAAAGCGTGAAATCCTTAGAAGGTGGATGTGATAATCAATTAAATTGCTTGAAAAACCTGCAGGCTTTAATTTCTGAGTAAGTGATGTAAGTAATATTGATAAAAATTAGGAAATGAAACACGGGGATATCTGTATATCTATTTCATGACATTGCTTAAGACCGGCACCCAAGAATTCATTATCTAGAATAATGTACCTTTGATATGCATTACCTTATAAGGGACAAAACTTTCCATAATAACAGGTTAACTTATAAATGTTCCTACAGTAGAAATGATAACCACATATGTTACAGATTTTTTGTCTTATAAAATATTTATGAGCTTTGTATCAATTAGGAAACTTATTTTACTGTTCACATGACTCTATGTTCTTCAGTCCTCAATATCTCCTTTGGACCAGCCTAGTTATCTTACTAGTTTCCTCACTTATTAATAAATTTAATAAAATCTGTGACAGGTGCTTAATATTTTCATATAAAACAAGTAATTTCTATAATTGTTTTATATATTATGTACTGTAAATACATTTTATAAATGGTATAGATATATAGTCTATAGAATGCACAAAATATATGATATAATAAATAAATTATTTATATACTATTTTTTTTCAGAATTCTGGAGGTTCACTTGAGATGCTAGGCAGATCCAGCTTTTAGAACCGATTAGGTTAAATGCATTACCCCAAAGTGCTCCTCACGGGACCATAGAACTAGGAGCATGTTTTCTTGGCCCCCAAATGATTCTCAAGAAGTACCAGTGCGCCAGGCGCGGTGGCTCACGCCTGTAATCCCAGCACTTTGGGAGGCCGAGGCAGGCAGATCACGAGGTCAGGAAACAGAGATCATCCTGGCTAACACAGTGAAACCCCGTCTCTACTAAAAATACAAAAAGTTA
>NC_045436.1:28903295-28926331 GCF_002776525.5 Piliocolobus tephrosceles | reverse complement strand
AAAAAAAAAAAAAAAAAAAAAAAAAAAAAAAAAAGAAGTACCAGACTTTTAGGTTTTTTTTTATTTTTTTTTATTTTCTTCCCCAGGCCCTTGTCCTATTTAAGTTTCTATTTATTGGCAAAACCTATATACACGTGTGTGTGTGTGTGTGTGTGTGTGTATGTATATATGTTTTTTGATTTTTGTTGTCCTTATAATGTTAGTGCCCTTATAGTGTCCTTATAATGTTAGTGGTTATCAAACTAAACCAGAGCAAAATATCAATCAAACAATTTTTTTTTCTCAATTTAACAGAGTAAAGATTTTTGACAAAGGCGTTGAGCATTGCTTTCTTCTATGTTTACTTCAAATTTATATATCATAACTTTGATTAATCTGTAAAAAAGTTAGTCAAGGTACCCATAATTTCATTTAACCATATGATCAAATTATAATTTTTATTGGTGGTGTCCTTTATAAACAGATTTTAATTTGAATAACAGCTAATAAATAAATAATTCTGAATGGCCCTTTCACCTGAAATTACTGTTTAGGTGTGCTAGAGGGCTCTCAAAAATTGAAAAGTTTTGTTCTTTCATGTTATAAGAAGAATGCTATAAATAATTAAGTTTTTAAATATGCTTCATGTTTCTTAATTTGATTATGAGAGCTGCATGAGAAAAATGTTCAAAACAAAGTGTAATTTGTGCATGGAGTTTATTAATATAAATGTTTTGTAGCTTAAACACTTCATAAAATGCATAAGAAGTCTCTAAAGAGATTTGTTAATGTTTTTGATGTCCATAATATTGCCAAACAAAAACAAATCTGGACATAGGTAAGAAGAGTCTTTATTTGAAAAGACTATTGCAACAGAGAGAATGCTTTGACTTGAGGATCGGCATGAACTCTAAATAAAACAGAAAAAAAGAGGCTTTTTTTTTCTTTTTCACTCTTGTTGCCCATGCTGGAGTGCAATAGTGGGATCTCAGCTCACTGCTTCCTCCACCTCCTGGGTTCAAGTGATTCTCTTGGCCTCAGCCTCCTGAGTAGCTGGGATTACAGGCATGAGCCACCATGCCCGGTTACTTTTGTATTTTTAGTAGAGACAGGGTTTCTCCATGTTGGTCAGGTTGGTCTTGAACTCCTGACCTCAGGTGATCTGCCCACCTTGGTCTCCCAAAGTGCTAGGATTACAGGCATGAGCCACTGCCAAGGCTTTCCTTTTGTAGGGATGGTAAGCAGGCTGGTTGGAACTTTGAGGAAAGATTGGTCAAGCAGTGCAAGGAATAACAGAGCATTATCCATGCAGTTTAAGAGAAAATAATTCTCTCTGTGGTCAGTGAGTTTTTAAATGACCTATTAAGGTGAGGTGTTCTATACATTAGTGGTTGCTTAAACTTGGTGAGGGGGAGTCAAAATTGAGGGGATTGTGGCAGAGAGAGGCCTGATTGAAGTTTGATCAAGCCAAGTCAGTGGCAAAATGAGAGGTATCTATGAGCACTTGGTCATTCCCTGCTATCTTTTAAGACGAAGTCTGACCTTAGACACTCTTAAGAATAGGATAAGAGTCATTGTGAAGTTGGGGGTTCTAATTTTTAGGGGTGGGGTAGCCTTCACATTCTTGTTGACTGTGAAGGAATAACTGTATCATGTGCTGAGCATGTTGTCAAACTGACAACCATTGGAAGGTCTTGGTGATCAGGCACTCGAGGAGAAATATACACAGGAATATAATAAAAATGACAATAATTAAAGTTGAATAAGAAAATAAAACTAAGATTTTAGTTTGGAATAGCGACAGATGAGAGAATTTGAAGGCAATGGGCTTAAATCTTCCTTACATGGTAGAGTGAGGCAATCTGACGAATTTCCTGGTGAGTAGTCTGAAGATTTTTGGTGATGATATAGTCATCAAAAAATTTTCAGAGAGCATATGCACACAATGGTTTCCGCTAACCACTGCATGAGTGTTCTCTCCTGAGCCAGCATTAAACTCAATTCCAGATGATTTTAGAGGACCAATCACTTGTGTTCCTGTAGGTCTCTGGTAGTGATATTTTTGATTATGTAAGATTGTCCACAGTCTTGGTTACACTCAGAATAGAGCATGGAAAATGTGGGAGTTCTGGTGAACTTGAGTGATACATACAGCATCTACACCAAACCTGTAGGCTACCCGCATATCATCTACGGTGGCAGTCAAGTCGCTTAGGTTTCCTCCCCATTTCTTACACTCTTGTTTTAAATCTTCTTGAGAACCTGATGAAAAAAGATTACAAGGTCCTAAGGGGGCTGGATTTTGTACCTAATACTGTAGGTGTGACACATTTTTGTAGACATTGGACCACCTAGGAGATGGAAAACTTAAATCAATGCTGGAGCCAAGTTACTGGAAAAGAAGGCAGTCTGGTTAAAGATTTGATAAGGGCGAACATAATTAGCTGGATAACAGGATCCAGTCTAATTAGCAAGTAGACACCAATAGGCATGGTTGCCACAAATGAAATATCTTATTAGGGACTACCCAAGGTTCATGAAAAAACTGTCTTATGGATTTTTATTTTGTAGTTTATACACACTCTTTTGATAGAAATGTCCTATTTGGATGGGAAGAGGAAAGTTTTCAAGTTGTATTTTACAGAATAGACACTCTTAAGTTTACAAGGTAGAATTATGCTTAAGATCACGTGTATCTATTAGATGCATATGACAGTACAAGGAGCATGTAGTCTTATATCCCATACCAACAGTATAGACATGTATATTAGAGGCAAAATCAGTGTAATTACAAGTATTTAGACTCACAAAAGGGGCTTTAGTTATAGTATTATAAGAAGTAGATTGATCCTTTTGAAAATTATTAAATATAGAAAAGAGTATTGAAAAGCAATAGGTTTTTGTTGAAATCTCGAAAGAAAAGCTAAAGGACCCCTATTAATACAATATTTCTGCTATTGTTTGAATTTGTCCCTCCAAAACTTTTAATTGCCATTGTGATGGTATTGGGAGGTGGGGGCTTTAAGAGGTGTTTATATCTTGAGGGCTCCACCCTCATAAATGAACTAATGTCATTATTGCAGGAGTGCGTTCATCCCCTGTTCTCTCTCTTGTCCTCTCTTTGTCTTTCAGCCATGTGATGCCTTCTGCCATGTTATGAAACAACAAAAAGTTCCTTTCCAGATGCTGGCCTCTTGATCTTGGATTTCTCAGCCTCTAGAACTGTGGGCCAACAAATTCCCATTCAGTAAATTATCCAGCTTTGGGTACTCTGTTATAGCAGCACAAAACAAAGACATATGTCCTTAAATTTGAGGTAGGTATGGGAATTTGAAGTAAACTGAAGATTTCCAAAGGAAAGGTACTGTATAATAAGTAGTAGGATTATAAGATTATTCCATAAGTGAGTGAAGAAATGCCACAGAGTGTGGAATATTTGCAGGGATGGTGGGGCACATTTATGGGGAAATATGTCGGGGAAGGGGGAAGAGGAGCTAGTGTAAACTATGGCTCATTATCAAAGGCATTATCATTATCAAAGATTGCAATATGGGGAGTTATGAGTAAAGCAAGGGTCATATTGGAGAGAAGAAAGATAATACAGCAAAGAAGGACAGTGAATGTGGTGAAAATAAGAAGTAAAAAAGAGAATCTAAAGAACTATTTTTCTGATGTCTTGGGTGGAATCCTTTATTCTTCTGCTGTCATCTACTTAGTTGTAAGTTTTGGGAAAAGCTGTTTACCTTGTGGTATCGTCAGCTTCTGGAGGCTCTTGAGAGCTGTAGTTTAAGTTCTTGTATTGGAGTGCACTTCCATGAAGATTGGCTTTTGTACCTTTTTAGTTAAGAAACACTAATTTAAGGTCAGACTGCCTGGGGTTTGGCAACAGTGTTGGTTGTGAGAGAACATGGATATGATAGTAAGAACATATTTATAACCATGGGAATTAGGAAGCTGAATAAAATCTAGCTGTCAATGAAGAAAAGTTCCTAAACACCTGCATTTTAATAAAGCTTCATAGGTAGTAATGTAAATCACCAATTGATTCTCTCTCATACAGAGAAGAACCAGGGAGAAGCTATTTCTAAATCTGCCATAAAATAAGACTCACATCACCTCTCCCTTAATTGCTACTCATTTTATTGCCTTTGTTCTAATTGAACACTGCACTAAAACCATTTTAAAGTAATATATTTAGAAAGAAATAAAAAGTAACAAACTTTGTTTCTAAATAATTACGTACAGAAGTTTTAACTGCTTCAAAACCTTTTATTATTAAAATGACTAACTTATGCTATGGTTCAATCTTTCTAAGTTTTGGCTACCATGTCGTACATCTTCTTCAAATGCACCAATCACACAGTCTGATCACGCAAATGTACACAAATATTTAACTCTAACAATTACATATTTAATAATATCAAAAAGAGCAATACATTTTAAATAAATCATTTTAAGTCTTTCTTTTTAAGAAAGCTGGAAAGATGGAAACTGAATAACCTTGGAGAACAAGAAAAAATTACAAAATTAATATGATAAATCCTATGATAAGCATATTCTCTTTAATAAAATTAATTGTATTTTCTCAGAAGAAAAGATGATGCTTTAATTTCACACATATACCTAAAATACAATATGAAATGTAGCAATAATTTGCTGTCACTGTTGACTTTTTCAATGAATAAACTGAAAAATTATATTTTTTAGAGTAAATAAATATTTTTAAGCAACTTCCTTTTGAAACCGATATTGTTTCTATTTGTAGGCTAAAGCACAAGTACTTTTCTTTAAACTTGTTTCATGACCTATAAGAAAATTTATTGTTCAGGAAATTCCTTTTAATATATTACTTGCATTGATATTAATTTGTTTTTTTATGATTCTTACTATCCAAAGGTTGCTGATAATTTATGTAATGAACATTTAAAACATCTGATATATTTTCGGGTGATGGCCAACATCCATGCTGCTGACAATCATAACTGCTATTTCTTCTAATGCACAATTAATGACATTAGAAAAATAAATATATTTTCAATAAATAACAAGTTTTGCTAACTGACTTATTTAACTCACTTTCATAAATGTTGGAATTTCCTTCACAACTTTTTATTTTTTTGGAATATTACAGATTTGAGTAGACAGTCATTATTATCATGCAGTATGATTTCATCTACTTATGACGAAAATTCACTGCACTGCAGTTCATTACGCAGATGATTTTCAACATTTTCTTCTTTCTATTGATTCTTCAGGAAACCATATCATTGTCCAGTGGACGACAGAATAGAATAAGTTATTTCATTTGGATTTTCTTCCATCACCATACTAATAATGTATTGTGCAAGCAGTATGATTAGTCTTTAATATTATGTGGCTTACAAACTTTTTTCATCATTTATCTTATTTGACAAAGAAATGACAATGCCATGAGATTTCTATCATGATTAAAAAACTTTTTAATTGTAGAAGAGGAAAATATTGTTTTAATATTTCTGATAAATATCAGAAATAATATATGTAGTATATTAAAAGCTAATTTGTTTATAAAATGTTCACTTAGCCTTTATGCATTGATTTTAACAGTAATAGAGAAAATGTAACAGCACAGTAAGATATTAGTACATCACTTGGATGTATAGCTTTAAAGTCAAATTCCAAGGACTAAAATTAAGCTTTTGCCACTCTTACTCCAACTACTCAAGCTTTTATATTTTGTGTAAAAACAGGAAATATATAAATGATCCAGTGTGAATGCTAAAATACTACAGCTATACATGCATATGAAATACAATTGTGCTGTATTGGGTACTAAAATACCACAGGTGACTGCCAGAGGTAATGCTGTTTCTGCAAAACAGGAGCTAATTCTTATATATATATATATATTTTTTTTTTTTTTGAGACAGAGTCTTGCTCTTGTTGCCCAGGCTGGAGTGGAGTGGCATGATCTTGGCTTACTGCAACCACTGCCTCTCAGGTTCAAGTGATTCTTTTGCCTCAGCCTCCTGAGTAGGTGGGATTACAGGTGCCCACCGTCACGTGCCACTAATTTTTGTATTTTTAGTAGAAATGGGGTTTTTCCATGTTGGCCAGGCTGGTCTCGAACTCCTGACCTCAGGTGATCCGCCCAGCTCAGCCTCCCAAAGTGCTGGGATTACAGGCATGAGCCACTGCACCTGGCCAGACTTTTTAAAACTGACACCAATAGCAATAAATCTAGCTTTATCATGTGATGGTAGAACACTGTTTGCAGGTTCCATTATGACTACCCTTTACTGTTCCTAAATACTTTTTCTTTCTGTAAAACATTTTTAAAGACAAACAAATTTGCAAATTTATTTCTCAATATTTACCTTTTAATTAGTATTGTACAGGGGCTGATATTTACAAAATTGTATTTGTTTTTACCGGGTAAACACTATATTCGACGTTTCATTAATTTGAAAACCAGATAAACTTGTTTTCGGTTTCTAGTTTTTATTTTTGTCCCAAATGGCTAATCTGAACTAAATAGTTAAATTTAAAATGAACATACATAGTCAAATGTAATGTAAAATATATGGGTAAAAATTTAGTTATTTTGTTATGGACTCTAAAACCCTTCCATATAAGTAGCACTCTTGCTTCTGGTGAAAAGAGATGGGGTGGATTCATGACCATGGAAACTGCTGAGAAGGAAAGATTCAATTTCACTACAACAGTACAAACTTTAAGAAACAAGTTTCTTTTAAATTAAAATAATGTTTGCGCTGCTTAATAATTGATTTCTTGACGGGACAGTCAACTCTATTCTCATTATGCATAAAGCAGGCAAGGAGATTACACAGGCAGTGTTTCTATTTCCTTCATGTGACTTCTGGAATTAGCTCAAGGTTCACAAATGAATAAAAATAAACTTTTTAATTAATACTGTAATTCTTTATTAGTCTTGTTAATGATTACTGGCCCTTCTGATTTTGACAAGAGGTGTAATTTTTATTGGTCTAGTTGGCTAATAGACCTTTGCCTTTGGTGATGTTCTTGTCACCCTCTCTTGCATGCTTCCTAGAAAATAACAATTAAATTTAATAGAATATTTATCATTATTTCAAAGCTGTAAACTTTTTTGTACTATATAACTGCTAAGATCTGAATGCAATATTTGCATTTAAATCAATTCAAAAGGATTAAATGGCAGTTTGCAAAGCAAAATGAAGTAAATATAGAGATATACCTGACTTAATAAACCAACTATTATTTATTTAGCCATTTATGCGTTTCAAATATTTTTGAAATATTGCCTTAGCTTAACTCTTTACCAAAAAGGAAATATTAAACCCAATTTAAAAATTACGAAACTGAGTTAACAGAAGTTATATGTGCATGCATATACATACACACATATATACGTAGAATAATATAAAATTGCCATTTTTAACTATTATTTTAAGCTAGTAAATTTCACATGGTTTAATTGGTGAGTGACTGAGGCATGCTTGGCACTCTGATCTTTGTGCTTTCAAGGCACTGCTCACCACATCACGGCCTCTATTTCTCCCTGGCAATGTCTCCAGTGAAAACAGAAAATTTTGTATTATGTTATACTTTAGGTTTACCAGGAAAGCTAGATCTAAAAAAGGTGGAGTGGACTTTGGTTGTCATATAAACATACATATGCTTTAAGATAACTTAAATTCAGCTTATGATGGTAATTTTTTTTAAGGTGTACCTTAAAGCTGCCTGATCCATTTCTTACATAAATTTCTATCTTTGTAATGCTATTAAGTTTTAATACCTTTACCTTTAGAAAGGAAATACCAAAAACATAGAATAGGTAGTGATTAAATTCCACTTGTTAGTTGAAGAACACAGAAACTATATCTCTGATTCTTGCTTAGATGTAATTGGTCAGATATGAGGCAATTAACTTATTCAGCTCTAGGGAACTCATGTAGAAAGAAACCTGGAAGAATACGTGAAAACTTTTAGGTGACTTTGAGTAAATAACTCATTATTATATATCTGGGGAAAATGAAGAATTGAGATATAACCAGATAACTTCCAAAATTTAATCCAGTTCTAAATTTGATGACTCAATTCAGTTCAACAAAAATTTAATGATTAGGATTACATGTGAGCACAGTGGCCCAGTTATTGCAGAATAATACAAAATCAAGGACAAGATTCCAATCTGCGTGGGTTTCAATTAACATGATGCCATACGAAAGTAAGAACTCCCTATATATTTAAAATATTTGTGATAACATGGCCATGTTGGTATGTAACTATTAGCTAGCCCATTATTCTTTAAGGTGAGGAGGCTTCCAAATTCTTCCCTAACAATGTACAAAAACAGTGTTAGGTAAGTTTTATAAATATTCTGAAGCAATCATAATGACAGTAATGGCTGAACTAACTTAAAATATGTTAAATTCATGATTATAATAGCTAATGCTGTTATCTCAACATAATCATATTATTTAATTTTTAGAGCACACTGAGAATTAGTTACGTTTAGTATGTCCATTATGCAGTCAAAGGAACAAATTACACTTGCACAAATTTCCTGCAGTAGTTGCTGACGAACTGAGCACTTGAAATCATACCTGGCTTCAAAGTCCAAGTTCCTGAGCCTCAGGCCTCACTGTTTCTTCTGTAGTTATTGTGATTTCTTCTATGCGGGAACTACTGTGGAAAGCAGAAAGCATGAATTTTAAAATTACTTTGTACCATATTGAATCTCACATTTGAAATTTACTAACTGTGGTTTAGGAAATTATCAGTTAAACTTTTTGAGAGAGCTCTGTTATATCCTAGCGATTCGCTAAGCACGGCTCCTACCACAGAGCACGTTATAATCTCACTATAAACATTCATTTTTTCTTTCACTCTTTAATGAAAAGTAAGGAATTTTAAGTGTACTTCTGAAAGTGTCTACTGAAATATCATAATTCAGAAATACATGGAACTTAATTATTAAGGTAACTACAAACTTTATTAAAGAAATGCATTTGTATTCATTTAAATACCTATTTTAATTTGAGCTGGATAGTAGATAAGGTTTCTTAGTATGAATGTGTTCAGATACAGTATCAAAATAGTACTGTATGTCAGCACTATATATATATAAATACATATAAACATATAACTTATATAATTTTTAATTTTTATGTAAATAATATATATATAAATCATTCACAGGTATGGAACAATATTTGGGAGTTGCTAATTTATAGAGTAAAGGTCTCTGATATTATACATATATTATGCAGTTGCTTTTAGAATATATATTTTTTCAACAGTCTCCAGATAAAGCATATCTACACTCTCTAAAAATTTCAAAAAGAGGTGAAATTCCAGTATGTTAATTTTGCTGTAAAAGAAACCACAATGTTAACTCATGTATCTTTAATTTATCATATCCTTCTATGCTTTATGTTGTAGGCAGAATACAGAAAATATAAATGTTTTTATGCTAGAAGTCTCTTAAAATTATGGTATTGAAATTAGTCTTCTGTTAATGAAGTAACTGCTTGGGTCAAGATTATTATTGAATGAGTAACTAATCTCTAAAAAATCACGAATTTGAATTGTTCTTTATCTCTTAGAAGCTAAGTGGGGGAGACAAACGCCCAGTTCCAAGGAGAAGCAGATATCTTCAGTAAAATGTGGTGAATTATGAGAGTAACACAGGAACAAATAACATACTAAAACCCAGAGGACATTTAGTCCAGTTGATGTTGTCCTGGAAGGTTGAATTGCGGAGGGGTGATATTTACCTGTGTAGTAAGCGAGAGACCACATAGTCAATAGATTGCGCATAGATTTAGATAGTTCTATTTCTGGTCATGCCTGATTAACATTCTTAAAAAAGGAAACAGAGCTAAATATTAGAGAAAAAATAATACTTACATTATGAATTGATGAACTAAATTAATTGTACATAAATATAGTGTTTATCTCTGGAAGGTGTGGCTTATTACTTTTTTTTTTCCAAGACAAAATATTGCTTTGTCGCCCATTCTTTAATGTTGCCTAATTTTTTTGTATGTTCAGTAGAGATGGGGTTTCACCATGTTGGCCAAGCTGGTCTAGAACTCCTGAACTCGTGATCTGCCTCAACCTCCCAAAATGCTAGGATTACAGGTATGAGCCACTGTGCCTGGCCGGCTTGTTACTTTTTTCCGATCTCCAATATTTACATTTTTCTCTGCTGTATTGTTCAAACATCTTCACTTTGTACTGCAGAACACAAGATACTATGAGTCTACATTTCTACTTTTTAATATTATATATGATGACCTATAATATATGATCTTACTCCTCTTTCTGTGACTCAAAGAATCTCTCTCCTTCTCCTTAGATTCTACTTCAGTATTTTTTATGATTCCCATTGCTGACTCCCTATCGCCACTACCATTGCTTTAGTCTAGTCATAATATTATGATGTTTTATTTCAATAGCTTCCTTTCTGATCGTCCAGCTTTCATTCTAAACCATTCTAAAACCATCTTTCATGCTTTTTAAAAAAAGCTGCAAATCCAATCTCACCATCAGTGCTTTTAGGAATTAGGTTGTCTTTTTTACTTAATTCAAAATATTCTATATCATTTACCTCTTTTCAGTTTTTTTTTTCTTTTTTCTTTTTCTTTTTAATCCCTCTCTATTTTCCTTGATGAGCTGTGGACAATTCTATTTATACTTCCCTCAGTGAAAGTATGTTTATCTCTACATGTTTTACTTCTTTTTGTTTTTGCCTGAAATGTCCTCAATCTCTTTACCTTCATTTTTTACTTAAATAATTTTTCTTTTAACATATGCTGCAAATGCCTTCTTCTCCATGAAAGCTTTTAATCCTAAGTCTTATTTGGATGTTTTTCTCCAACCATTTTTATAGATTCATCATGATGCTTCATTAACAGGTGCTGTAATTAAGAATATTCCCAATGATACTAAATAATATGAGACATTTCAAGTTCTATATATTTACCCATTTTTAATTAAACATTTCATTTTAAAATAACAGTAGATTCACATGCAGTTGTAAGAATAAATACAAAGAGATCCCACAAATATTTTATCCAGTTTATTTTAATAATATCATCTTATAAAACTATGGCAGAGATCTCAGCTAAAATATTGACTTTGATCTTACTCAGATTTCTGCAGTTTTACATGTACAAATTTAAGTATGTGTGTTTATATTTAATTCCATGCAATTTTATCAAATCTGGACATTTTCATATACCGCACCTTAAAAATATAGAGAATAATTTCCTCACTACTGCGATATCTGCTGTTACCCTTTTATAAAAGTGTACCCACTTCTTCCCCACTCTTATTTTCGTCTGTATCACTTGCCAACCACTAATCATTGTCACATTTCTTTTTCATCTGAAAATGTTACAAAATGAATGAATGGAAAGACAAAATGTGATGTGTATGTACAACAAAATATCATTCAGCCTTAAGAAAGAATGAAATCAACGACAAATGCAGCAACATGGATTAAGTTTGAGGCCATTGTGCCAAGTGAAATAACTTTATCACAAAAGAAAAAATATTGGGATTCCATTTATATGAGGTATCTAGAAGAGTCAAATACATAAAGACAGAAAACAGAATAGTGGTTGCCACAGGCTGGAGGAAGTAAGAGTAAAGAACTCATGCTTAATAGGTACACAGTTTCAGACGGGGAAGAGGAAAAAGTTTTGACGATGAACAGTGCTTATGATAGCACAATAATGTAATGTACTTAGTGCTACAGAACTGCATGCTTAAAAATGCTATTTTTATGTTGTATATATTTAACCACAATAAAAAGTCACATAAATGAAATTATGCAGTGTTACCTATTGATAATAGTTTTTTTCAATCAGCATAAATCTGTGGAGAGTCATTCAAGTTTTTGTGTGTCTCAAAAGTTTATTTCTTGTTAATCTTTCTATATTGTTTTCTTCATCTATTTGTGTTTCCTTTTACCAGCACCACATTGCCTTTCTTACTACAGCTGTATAGTAAGCTTTGAAGTTGGATAATGTCAGTCTTCTTGCTTTATTTATCTACGTTGATAGTGTGTTGCCTATTCTGGCTCTTTTGCATTCCCATATAAACATGAGAATAAGTTTGTCAGTACCCCAAAAAATAAATTGGTTATATTTTGATTTAGAATGCACTGATTCTATAGATCAAGTTGGGAACAGCAGATATCTCAATAGTATTGACTCTTTGTATCCATGAACACGGAATAGCTCTTTAATTACTTTGTTCTTTGATTTCTTTTATCAGAAATTTTTTTTAGCTTTCCTCATAGAAATTTCATACTTCTCTTTTTCTAAAATTTTAAAGTGTAACAGTTTCGACATATTCCATAAAAACTTAAACCTATTTTGAGTTAATTCTTAAGTAAAATCTGAGACATAATTCAAGATATGGTTCTTCTATTTTTAACTATCTATCTATCTATCTGGCCTATGAATGTACGTATAATGTGTAGCAATGTTAAAAATGAAAAATAGCAGATGTAAGAAAATATTAGACTGATTACACAAACATGTTCAGAATTGGTTGCTCCAGCACAGATTGTCAAAAAGGTTATCATACATCCATTGAACTGCTTTGGCACATTTATTCCAAAATTAGCTGTACCTGTTCCTTTGATTTTGTTTTGGGGGTTATTCTGTTTCATTTATCTGTGTGTCTATCCTACATTAACACCATACTAACTTAATTATTTTAGCTAGATATTATGACTTATTATTGAGTGGAGTGATTCTTTCCACTACATATTACTTTTACAAGGTTACATTAAGTATTGCATTGTTCATATCTTCCCATATAAATTTTAGAATAATCTTTTCTATATCTACAAAAAAAACCCTTATTGACATTTTCATATAGATTTCAAAAAAATATCTATACCTATTTGAAGAATATTAATGTCATGGGATATGGGGGGGTTCTCTACAGCTTGGTAGGAAGTCAGAAGACCCCAGGTTTGATTCAGCTTCTGCCATTGCTTGGAAGGCCTAGACGCAATTATCCTAGATGACTTCTGTCACTGGGTGGAGGTTTAGAAAATGCCTAGAGTGATCTTGTTTTTTGCCTAAGTTGAGGAGCATGAGTTACTGTGTCTGAGTGGCTCTCTGTTGTTGTGTAGGAGCTTGGGAGATGCAAACTCTATATGGCCTTCAGCTGCTGAGTGGAGGGCCAGGAAACACAAGACCTGACATATTGATGTTTCTTTATTATCAAAAACACCTTTCTGTAATCATATTTCTGTTTATAATTAAACATTGCATTTAAGACACTTTATTCTTGGTAGAATCCAAGACTGAAGGAAGAATGTATTTATTTAGATGAAGTTGTGAGTATTAACCCTGGTAACATTTTTGGTTATATTTGTTGTCAGTTTTCATGCTGTCTTTCATCTTTACTTGGAGGATATTTCTTTGAATTGTGAGCCCTGTTTTACCGTCTAGTTGTATTATTTAGTTCATTCATCTCACTTATTTATGTCTTTCATGCAGATATCCATGGAAATTAATAAAGAAATGTAATAAAAAATATGCTTTGGACATATCCAAAGTCTTCTGAAGGACAGTGAAAATTTCAACTTTAAAGAATAAGAAAATAGGATAAATAGGCATAGAGAAAATCCAATAAAACTTTTATCAACTGAATTCAATAAAAATACTCTTTGTAATGCATGTTGAATTGACCTAACTAAAATGTGATTGCTTCTAACTAGTTTAAAGCAAGAAACTCTGGATAAGCTAGGCACTTTATAATTTGAAATAAATACGCTCTGTCCTTATTTTTCAAATAAAGGTACATTCTTTTTTCTTTAAATGTGAGTATATAATTCTTACGCTTCTTGATTTTTAAAGTAATTTTATTATGCTACATAATTACTTGATAAATAATAAATATCATTAACAACTGATTCTGAACATGTTTGTGTAATCAATCTAATATTTTCTTATATCTGCTATTTTTCATTTTTAACAATGCTAACCATTACATGTACAATATTCATATCAAATATAGTACATATCTAAAGAAATGCTTTACACACTGTTTAATCTAAACCCTCTATGTGGCCGGTGTCCTCTGACCTTTTTGTCCCCACTACTATGTAATAGGAAATCAGTGGAGTTGCCAGCTACAGAAATCATAGAAATCCTCTCATTCTTCCCAGTCTCAGGTATCAAGGTCTTACCACCTCTAGGACCATTCTCCTCTGCTGAAGTCAAAAACTTTCTCAAAGTAATTGTTAAACAATCTGGTTCAATTGTTCTAGACATTTGATGTAGAAACAGCTTTTTCTGATGAAAACGGACAAAGACATATTCAAGCCTAAACACCTTCATTATAAGCCTAAATTATAAAACCTCGTAATCACATCAAAAATAATGTCCTAATTGATGTCAAATTATAATCATTTATAATTAATTTTCAGTCCTCCCACATGCTCATCTCCCTAACATATTATAACTCATTTTAGTTTGGATATGTTCTCTACTCTATCAGTCAATGCCTATGTTATTTGTATCTTCTAATGATTAAAATTTTCTGCAATTACTTTCTAGAACAAATTAGACTATAAAATGACTGGATTGTTTTTATGTTTACTTCTAATATCAGGACTGAGTTTTTGCTTTGTTTCTCATTTAAATTAATTAGACTCTACTGGATTATATCATGTGTGATGCATCCAATACCATTTTTGTGTGAACATGAAGTATCAAACTGAACTACTTTTGTTTTGAATTTGGTTCTTGAACAATAGAATATCAATGTGTAGTTTATAGAATTGTTCTTATCCTTTGATTTCATATGCTAATAGTACAATTATAAATTAAATTTATAATGCCTTTTAATGACAGCAAAGCAGACTTGTTGAGAAACCAAATTAAGATAAATATTTTGTAGGAAGAGTAATTAATCAATTATATATGAAGCAGTTTGGATCTATGAATAAAATGGACAATCCTCCAAATCCCATACCATTTCTAAAATAAAATAAGCAAATCCATAGCCAAAATATATTTACTTTAATTTTGACTAAGAGTTGATTAAAATGAATGGAAGTGGAAGATAATATTTTAATCTTCCCTGTAAGCAAACCCTTTTGACATTGCTTGCAAAAACCAAGCTGGAATATATTCTGTCACGATATGTTATTACAAATAGTTGTAAACTAATAAAATAACACTTTTTCAAGATTTATGGAAAAAATAAAAATGTTTCAAATATAAAATGGCTATAAATTAATATTGATAATAACAAAAAACATGGTAAGTTATATTTTAATGCATATATTATCAGGTAATTGTTAATGATTACTGTCTCATAACAAATTACCCCAAAAGATTGTGAATTAAAACAACACACATTTGTTATCTTGAAGATTCTGTGGATCAGTAAATAGCACAGTTTAGTTAGGTGCCTCTAACTCAAGATCTTTCACTAGGTTGCAATGGAGATGTTAACCAGGGCAGGAGTCACCTTCAGACTTGACATATGAAAGCACCACTTCCAAATGCGATCATTGGGCTGTTACCTGTTACATACCTGCTTTCTTGCCATGTGGGCCTATTCCCAACAATGCTGCTTGCTTCTCTCAAAACAAGAACAAAGAGAGAGAGAGGGAGAAGCAAAATGAAAGTCACAGATTTTTTGTAATCTAATCTCAAATCAATCATTTTTGCCAGAGACACTAGAAGGAAGGTATTAGGTCCAACTCACATTTAAGACATAGAGATTACACAAGGATGTAAATTTTAGGAGGCAGAGACTATTGGGGGCCATTTTAGAAGCTGTGTGCTAAAATTTATTTGCATATTTGGATATGGATAATTGTGTATCATTTTAAAAAATGAACAGTCTCTAAGGCTGCACAGATTAAATTGTTTTACATATCAATATAACTTCTGTGATATAATGCATATGTTTACATTTCACATTTAAATAATAATATGGACAAAAGGATCACCTAATAAATGTTAGCTGAAGTCAAATTTATGTGATCTCGGCTCATATATAGGACCCAAATCTCTATTAGAAACTTACCTAAGTGGCAAAACAGTGTCCTGTTTTCCTGCATGCATTACCAGCTGATTTGTCTTTCATAGTCAACTAGGGGAAAGCTACTACCACAAGAGATTTCTGCTTGCGACTTATTCTTTAATAAAAGCATGCTATGCACACTTTTGAAAATTATTTGAAAAGTTTCTAATTATGCTATTTTGTCACTTATGTAGCTAAATTAGTCAAGAAAAAACTCCAGAGTGCCAACAGTGCATATGCAAATGTTCCTATTAATTTATTAAAATGAAGAGCATCCATAACAGTGCACTAAAGTTTGGAATTTGAATATGAATTGCATCAGGAATGCTAAAGGGTACATCTTTTGGATATTTTATATGTTTGTTCACTGTGCTGCCCACACTTATTTAAAAATCCTAAATTATAAAGTGTTATTAACAAAATTAAACTAATTACTATCCAAAACTCCGTGTATCTTCTAAATAATATGAAACTCCACAGAACCTCAAAAAGTAATAAAAGTAAAGGATACGTTCCTCTTCTGAGGGACAGATAAAGATTATCTGTGAAGAAAACAGGCTAAACACAGGTCTACAATTCCCTCCCTCTTACAAATTCCTATCTCAAATCATGACCATAGAAAGGTGCTGGTAGATCCTGTATGATTCATTTAACTACAGTACAATTGACTAATACAAGAATCTCACACAAACTACCATTCATCTGGTAGTGTAAATTGTATGCAGACTTGTAAAGATCACAATTGTTAGTAATCATTAAGCTCATATGGAAAATACTTAGAATCCATTTACCAAAGTGTCAAGTGAATTAGAAAAAAGAACCCATCATTATAGTAAAAGGTAACAAAATAAGGTGAACACAATATTAAAATATGTAAGTAGAATGATGATAGAGTAACTGATACATAATAATATAAATATTTAATAAAGCTATTGAAATAGAGAAGACAAAAAGAAATATGAGCCTGGATCCAAAATTCTAATAGAGATCAAAGCTAGAATTGGTGTGGTTAGAGGAGAAAATAATTTCTGAAAAGTGGAAAGAGTAAAGAAGCACACTAACCTCTTTGTAGGAACAAAGGACATCATGGATAAGGAAAAAATCATACAATGGACTCAGAAGCTTTGATTTACAAAAAATTACATTTAAACTAAATGTCACCAACAATGATGGAAAAATAGCATAATAGAATAATGTCAACTAAGTATTGAGATAAAATAAATTTCACTTTATATTTATGCATTTATTTTTATCATTTAATGAATAAGGAACATTTGTTTTCTGTTCAAATAAATATGAAAGACAGTAATACCAGTGTATCCTTATTAAAGGAAATGCTGAAAGATGTACTTCTGAAAGAATATCTGACATCCAAAAAGATACAATAAGTAAGATTTGACATCCAGGAAAAAAAGATCAAAAAAAGGATAAAACTTAATTAAATTGATTACATAAAATAAATACATATTTTCAAATTTGAATGATTAATAGTAAAAAATAATATCAATTTAAAAAGCATCTAAATCAAAAGTATATTACTGAAAATAAAATACTTTAAGATCCTTATTGTATATAAAGTTAGTAAATGTTAAATTTCTGGTTTGATAATTTATGTATTTTTAAATTCACATCATGATCACTGAGTGTTTAACATCCTACAAAGTAAATAAGAAATAGAAAAGAAAAACGTTACTTTATTCATGTGAAGTCAAGGAAACAAAGACAAAAGAAAATTTTTAAAAATGCAGTACTAATAGCACAAAATAAAGACAATAGAATCAGCCCAAATAATATTTAGACCCATGTTCAATGTTAGCAGAATAATCAAGATAGCTAAGTGATAAAGGATGCCGTTAGATTAAAACCAAACTACAAATCCCTTCAAAAGACAAAAAAGAAAAAACAAACAAACAAACAAACAAACAAAACCAGGAAGACAGATAAACTGAAATTCAAAGGTTGGAAAAATAACTTCAATGTATAGTCTTTTAGGAACTGAAGTACAGCTAATATCAGCTAAAAAAGACTAATATGGCTGAGGGGAAAAACAGAATTAAGAGACTTATCTGTTTAGATTAGTTTCCTGTGGCTGCTCTGATAAGTTACCAGGAACTTCATGGCTTAAAACAACAGAAATTTATTCACTCACAGCTCCAGGAGCCAGAAGTTTCAAATGAATTTGACTCGGCTGAAATCAAGGTGCCAGCAAGATCTCAGAGGTCTTGAGATCTGAGAACCTTTGGAGGCTCTCAGAAGCAATCAATTTCTTGCCTCTTCCAGCCTCTGGTGGCTGTCGGTATTCCTTGGCTTGTGGCTACATCACTCCAGTCTTCAAGGTCAGCCTCTTATCAATATTCTTAATTTTTTCTCATCTACCAAAGATTTCCTTTGCCGCCCCCCCTTTTTTTTTTCCAGATTCAGAAATATTCACAATTTCTAGAGTTAGAACATGTATATTTTTAGGGGAGGGGAAGCATTCTTCAGATGATCACAGTATCAGCATTTATTTATTTTAAAAAATACACTTAAAATATAAACAGTTCAAAGTTTCTACCTATGATCAGTTATCTTCTAAATACATAAAAGTGCATTTGGCTGAATTGCAAAGAAGCTGAAAAATTCTTGCATTCTAGTTTCTCACTTCAATAAACTTTTATCAGTAATTGATTTGCCTAACAGTTAAAACAAGTAAGAAAGTATGTGCTAATTTTAAGAACATAATTAACAAGCATGGCTTTATAGACATAAGGTCTATAGATATGAAAAATAAGAAAGTTAATCTCTTTATAATAAAAATGGAAAATTAACACAGACTGACCATGAAGCATGCATAAAAATGCAAAATTACATCCTCTGTTCATAGTAAATTTAAGATCTAAATAGCAAAAAGTATTTTGTTATATTACAGAGGTTAAAAAATATTTTATTAAATGGGTTAATAATGGATTAAAACATTTAATTTAATAATTAAAATTATCACATTTCAAATCCTGTTGTGATTACAGTGAACAAACTAACTTGTGTTTATTTGTTTTGTTTTATTTTTCCAAGTCAGATTTATTAAGATATTTACATAAAGTAAACATTTCCCTCTTTAATATACAGTTCTATGAGTTTTGGCAAATGCATATAGTCATATAATTACCAGCAAAATCAACTTATAGAAAATGTCCAGTAGCCTAAAATGTCCCCTTTTGCCATTTTGTAGTTAAGCACACAGCCAACCCTTAAGCATACCTGTTTTCTGCTGCTATAGTTTTGCTTTTTGTATCTTTCATGGACTCCATATGATTCTCAGCTCTACACTGAATCATCCAGTGGACATTTCTTTTATTAGATCATAGTTTATTATTTATATTACAGTCTTGAAACTGTACCACTCAACACATCCTTTGTAAAAGTTGATTAAAGACTAATTATTGAAATTAGAGAGATTTATAATCTACACTTAGTCAGAAAACATTACCTTCTGATTTATGTTGACTACTATGCAATTATGTTTTACTCACTATGTTATTTTTGTATTCGTCCATGATCAGTAGTCAATGATTACTCACTCAACAAATCTATGCAGAGCCCTTCAAGAAATGCAGTAAAGCATGGTTTCATTGATTAACAGGGAAAGCTACTTTCATATAGTTAACAGATTGGTAAGGGAGGCTGATGTTTATTTTTAAATTGGGATTGAAATGATTGTTTTAAAGGAGAAGTAGAGTTCTGTAAAGGTGTAAAGGTCTACACCAGGGGAAACATGATTAACATTATTGGCTGTCACAATTCTCTGTGGAAGTGACATTTAAGCTGAAATCTAAATAGTACATGAGTGTTAGATTAAGAGTCTGTGAGATGTATCTGAAGAATCTGAACATTTGAACAATGAATAGGCATCCAATTATGAAGGGTACTGTATAGTTGTGCTCAACTTCTTCTAATTTTTTTTTGCTACAGTAATTAAGAGGGTAAAAACTGAAATTCTTAAGTAAAGTTGGACCTAGGATTCTGTTGATTTTATTTATCTTTGTTAATGAAACTCATATATACCATAAATTTAGAAAAATTAGTTTAGGGGGTGGAGAGACACTAAATAAAACATCCATATTGTGTGTGGAGATTCCACTTCATACCGTCTGGTTTTGAGACAACTGCTGAAGGTGTGACTTCCTCATGTGTCCTGTAGCAGCTTCCTTTATCAGTCAATTGTATTCAGTTATAGTGTACATATCATAAAGTTAAAGCATGGAATATTTACATATTCCCAGAAAATACATGTGTCCTTTTACAGTTAACTTCTCCTAGTCAGGCAATAATTTTTATCATTATACATGAGATTTCCTTGTTTCAGAAGAATTTCTGATAAAATCCAGTTGAAAAGAATAGGGATTCTGTAGAGTGTAATGCTCTGAAAATGTCAATTGGGTCAAGTTGGTCGATTGTGTTGTTAGTTTTTCTATTTATTGATTTGTTGTTTATTTATTCTATCAGTTCCTAAGAAACTGATGACAAAATATCCTCCATGATTTTGGATTTTTCTATTTCTGTCACTTATTCTTATCTGAATTTTGACGTTCTGCTCTTATTTTGATGTTCTGTCCTTATACCCACACATATTTTGATTTTTTGTTTATTCCATATAAATAATAAATAACAAATTTATTATTATTACATTGGTTATCCCTTTGGTTTTTACTTTTTAATTGTTGCTGTTGTTTCTTTGCTTCTGCCATGCTGCATTCTTTTTGGTTGTGGTTTAATTTCCTGTCCATTACCTTTGTAGCTATTTTTTACCTATTTATACCTATTTTTTATTTTTAGTTGTTGCTCTAGTGCTAACAATGTGAATCCTTAACTCATTTGTCTAATCAGGGTCAACATTATCCTTCTTCACATTTCAAGATTTCCACCTACACTTTGGACTTGCTGCTTTTTTCTTTCCCCTTCACATGAGACATTTCACACTACACAATTCATGATGCATGTTTTCACTTTACAACTGTCATAAATGTATAGCAGTATAATTTTGTCTACTTGTCTTTCTCATCCTTTGTGATTGTTGTCATATCTTTTTTCCCTTCTCAAATGTTACAACCTCATCTTATAGTACCGTTATTTCTGTTTGCACAAATACTTTTAAATAAATTATGAAATTTAAAAATACAAACTTTTATATTTTCCCTCTTACTTACACTTGTTTTGATCTTTATTCCTATGTGTAGATCCAAATTTCAATCTGGTACCCTTTTCGTTCATCCTTTTCCTGGTAGTCCATTCTCAGCATGATAGCCAAAGAAAGCTATCGATCATATTATAACACTGTTTAGAACTCACATATGACATAGCTTCTGTATGAGGTCTAAGTTGTATCCCAATTCCTTTATATTGGGCTACCAGGACAAGCTTGTTAGTGTCAAACTCTCCGAGACTTTATTTATCATAATGTCTTTCAAATTTACTCTTGTTTTTGAGAGTTATATTTATGGATATTTAATTCTAAATTGACTGAAATTATTTCTTGTTTTTTAGTTTCTTAGGGATAACCATTCATTCTAGCCTCCATTATTTTTGATGAGAAATGATAATTCTTATCTTCATTTCTTATATATAATATACCTCTTGTCCTTTCTGTAAACTTTGAATTCTTTCAGGTTTTTTTTCTTGTCTGAGATTTTTCAATAATTTGAGCACTGTGTATCTATTTATCCGACTTGGATTTTGGTGAGATACTTGTCTCAGTAGTTCAAAATGTAAATTTTGTTAAATTTAGAAAATTTTTAGCTTTCACTTTTACAAAAAAATTTTTAACACACAATATTTCTCATCTCTTCTTTGGACTCCAATTACACATATATTACATTGTTTGATATTGTCCTGAACATTTTAGATGCTCCTTTTCCTTTAATTTTTATCTTTCTGTCTTAAGTTTCCTGGTGGTGCCATGAGAAAAATGCCTTCTTGCATCTGAGATTTATGGTGTGATTTGGGACTCATTCCCAGAAATTTGTTTCCTTGAGCATCCTAAATGACTTTATAAGATATTAAATTCTGAAATGATTTCCCTTAAATTTATGCAACCTACAGTCAATTAGATTTTCTGAAATCAAACATATTCTGAAGTTGAACACTATTTAATTGAGATTAAAGCATAATCTATAAAGGAATTGGGATACAACTTAGACCTCATACAGAAGATATGTCATATGTGAGTTCTAAACAGTTTTATAATATGATCGATACCAGGAAAAGTGAGATGTCAAGAATGAAAGCAGTAAAGAGGTGATGATACTTGTAATACTATAGTGTAACAGAGATAAAAATGTTCCTGATTGAAGATTTAAGAATATTATTAGATGTTCCTAATGTTCTATTTTATATCAACGTTTATGACTGAAAATGTCTTGGTGCCTCTGGAATTTTGCTCTTTAGCTCATACATATATTCTATATTTTATGTATATTTACGTATATTATATTAATTATAATATTAAATATCGTATATTATATTTACGATTATATTTCATATAATTATAAGGTATAATATAATAAGTAATAAAAATACTTCAGTAATAAAGATAATATTGTGTAAGTTTTATGTTTAAACTAATTTTCCTTAAACAATAGGTAATGTTTATAGTGATAATTCATAAGACTCAATCAGACAACATAACATCCGAACATACTATGAATTAAAAATGTTTCGGCCAGGTGCGGTGGCTCAAGCCTGTAATCCCAGCACTTTGGGAGGCCGAGACGGGCGGATCACGGGGTCAGGAGATCAAGACCATCCTGGCTAACACACGGTGAAACCCCGTCTCTACTAAAAAATACAGAAAACTAACCGGGCGTGGTGGTGGGCTTCTGTAGTCCCAGCTACTCCAGAGGCTGAGGCAGGAGAATGGCATAAACCCGGGAGGCGGAGCTTGCAATGAGCTGAGATCCGGCCACTGCACTCCAGCCCGGGCTACAGAGCGAGACCCCGTCTCAAAAAAAAAAAAAAAAAAAAAAAAAAAA
>NC_045436.1:28689574-28903195 GCF_002776525.5 Piliocolobus tephrosceles | reverse complement strand
AAAAAAAAAAAAAAAAAAAAAAAAAAAAAAAGATTTCTACGGGATCTGGAAAGGAAATTGTGCATTGTGGCAGAAGAGGATAGTGTGCCACAAAATGTATGAGTTGATTTTTTAAAAAAATTATCCATGTAATAGAAATGTCCTACTTTGATGGTTAAATGTCAATGTATTATTCAGATTGTATTTTATTATTTTAAATGATTCTTATTTAAACAAGTTTCAGAAATACGTCATTAAGAAGACAGCAGTTTCAGCCTTTAAAGTTTCAACGTGTGTAAAAATAAGAGATTGCTGATAAAGCAGTAATGTTATATTTCCATAATATATTCAGAAGTAAAAAAAAATGATATTTTTGTTTTTTTAAGCAACTTCTGGTATAATAAAAATACTTTATTATTAATAAATAATTTCAGAAAACTTTAAGTGTCTTCATTTTGAACTGTCTCTCTTCCTTGTTCATGGAGAGATGGATGGATAAATTGATAGGTTCTTGGAGCATGGTAAAATATGAAATTGGATTTGATACTAAATTATAATACTGCACATTTCTGTTTATTTATTTGTTTGTTTTTTTTTTTTTTTTTCCAGTACTACTAGTGATGAAGTTAGGGTCAAGTGAAGAGAGAAAAATTAAATGTTTTATACTAGGATTAAAACTCCTGATTTATATCACAAAACAACTGACCCAAACCTCACACAAAACTATTCTCTTGTAAAATAAAAATAACCAATCTAATTTTTACCATTATACTCTTGAACAGAGTGATTCTGAATGTATCTGCATTTAACTACATGTAGAATTTAAAGGATTTCCTAAGTATTTATTAAGTTATAATAAACAACCTAGGTCTGTGTTTATAGAATATGATGGCCTTTGAAGTAATTTGACATGGTTTATAGTAATTCATATGTTTAAATCTACCATGCTTTTTTACTGTCAGCTAATAAGGAAGGTAAGCATCAAAAACCTCCAGTATAGACAAAAACAGTTCTTATAATGAGACTCTTCAATGAAACCCCAACTCTCTGACCTGCTATTGCCGTCATGAAATATTGAGTGGAAGTAGCAAGTGATAGTCTGAATGAGTTCATTGATTTAACATTCTACACAAGTAGCCCCTAGGAAACAGCATTTTTTACTCAAATTAGGCCTACGGTAAAAAGAGGGCAAATATTTGTACAATTAATTATTTTGCCTCTTTGTTCAGTAGATCAGTAATCTAAACTAATTTTGAAACTCTCATGTTTTATTTACTTCTTAAGTCTGACATTTTTAGCTTATGTAAACAACCAGTATGTCTTAAAATGCTTAAAGTCGTTGCTGAAATATGGGCTTAACACAAGAGGTGGCTCCATTTCAGATTTTTTTTCCCTTTCAATTTTTTTACATTAAATTTAAAGATAGTATTGCTATTTTTGTTATTAAAATAAAATTTTAAAGTATTTAAAGTGTAACATTGATATAACTATTATATGCACACAATTTGATAAATGTATAATATTAAGCATGAATCTAGATTTCCGTTCATAATTATTCACTAGATAAAAATTTTGGCTAATGAAACAAAATCAAATTTGAAATCTATATAATTTTTGTCTTCTTGAAAATATCTGGGCTCTTCAAGATAGGTGTTTTAAACAATTCTGTGCAATATGAATAGATTATCAATGGACATATAAAAATCAATGGTATAGCAACTGACTAAACTCACCTTTCTATGATGATCATTTTATTTTGTCCAAGGCATTTCAGAAGAAATTTCCTATTATATTTGAGGCCTTTTATTGCATTACCTATTGTATCATGTAATAAACATCCAATTGATGAAATAGAAATGATTGTAGATATTTTAGAAAGAGGAAATTTAGCACAGGGAAGCAGTAAACAAGTATTGAGATAACTGGAGTGGGAAAAAGAAAAATCGAGTAACCCATAGATTAGTAACAGCAGGAAACATTGACTCTCCTTGGTCCTAGGGGAAGAAAAATGTTATTACCGAATCCCAGCAGCTCACTTTTTCCTGTCCTTCTAGAAGAATACCACGTGAGTTGCTATGAATACTAAGGAGAAAAGAACCACATGACCATGACTGGAGCTCCTAAGAATGGAGCTCCAGTGACTATACTGCCACCACAGAAGAAATATCACATGTATGAGGTTAAGACCAGCAGGGACACACTGAGGCCTGTCACTGAGAAGAGATTCCGAGCTTGCAGTGTTAGAACTGGCAACAATCTCTTGGAAGCAGTTGTTATATGCTGCTGCTGGAGAGATACTGCCAAAACAAACAAACAAACAAACAAACAAAAACCAATTGTACAGGGAGAGTGCTATTTCCTTCTCTTCCTTACATTCAGTGCCCTGAAATCAAATGTTGTGGAAGTCTGTGGATAGAAGATTGTGCAGGTTCCATTCCTCTTGTAACATGTAGCAGAAACAGAGGAATAGAACGGGGTCTCCAATTTTCCAAACATGAAATACTTGGGCCAGGTGCGGGGGCTCACTCCTGTAATCCCAGCACTTTGGGAGGCCGAGGCGGGTGGATCACCTGAGGTCAGGAGTTCGAGACCAGCCTGGCTGACATGATGAGACCCTGTCTCTACTAAAAATACAAAAATTAGCCAGGCATAGTGGCGTAGACCTGTAATCTCGGCTACTTGAGAGGCTGAGATAGGAGAATTGCTTGAACCCAGGAGGAATAGGTTGCAGTGAGCTGAGAGCATGTCATTGCACTCCAGCCTGGGTGACAAGAGCAAAACTCCATCTCAAAATAAATAAATACATAAATACATAAATACATAAATAAATTGTAACTGAATTTCTGGCATTTGTAACATGTTATTTTTGACAATGATATAGTAAAATTGGAAAAATACTTTCAATAGCATTCTATAAAATATTACTTTGTATTACTTTGTTTCTTAAAATAATGTGTGACAGGGTCTATAAAGATATGCTTTGACGTCCACTCTAATGTTTCAGACTATTACTACTCAAGAAAAATGTAATAACAAATTCAGTGACACAACTTTGCTTCTTTTGTAATTGCTCGAGGAAAAGTAAATGTATATCAATTATTGATAAAATAATATTGAATATTGAGTATTAATTATTTCTTCATGCTTAGAAAAGTATCAAAATAGTTGAAATTGATTGTTGTAAATAGAATAAACAAACTATAATTTCCTTTTAATTTATATATGTAAATGGAAAAAATGTTCATGGAAATATTTTACATGACTATTGTTTTCAGCAAATTTCTATTACATATAGAACTTGAAATCTTAAACAGAAATGCCTCAGGAGTATGTCTGTTTGGAGGATGTTTAATAATACTATACAATAGGATATCCTTTTTTCAAATATGATTACAGGCAGGAGGTGACTTCCCACCTATTGAGTTGTTTAATCCTTTTCTCATTGTTCACCATGCAGAACACAGACAGCACAGTCAGGCCAGAGAGAGCCAGAAGGCTCCTGTCTCATATGGCTGTAGTCATTAACCAGTAACATAGGGAACAAGAATTTCAGGGTGTATGCTGGAGAGGAGCAAATTTTTATCTAGGAGTCAATGGATGAAAACATTGAACATGAAAATTCTGCATGAGTTCATAAGAAAATATCAATGACTTCAAGTAATTAATTAAAAGGATCAGGCAAAGAGGTACAAAATAAGTAGTTCCCAAAATAGAGGAAGCTCTAGACTTGACCATAAAATGTACTATTCTTTTGGCTCTCTAGGTAAAAACTATTCAGTGTCTTTTAAGTGAGAAATTCAGATCTATATCAGAAGCCATTGTGTTTCCATTATACATAATTTATAATAGTATTTACATTCAGAGTTCTCACAAACACTATTATCAACTATAATCCCAAATTTGAAAATCATATAGGATCTTTATCCAAGCAAGTCTAAATTGGCTCTGATATTTGCCTTAGCGGGAAGTTGCCTCTATATAGGTATGGCCAATACATAAAAGCACACACATGTAAAAAATAAAGTTCACTTTCTTACAGGGGTCTGTATCTTGTAGTGCTTCATGGCAAATATACAAACAAAAAGTTTTACTTACAAAAGCTTTATCAATAATGCTTAAATCATTCACGTATCTGCTAGGTTTTGTATCAATAGTATTTTCTCTTTATAAAGATTATAGCATACAAATTTCACTCACATATACACAGCAGAGAAAGTGCAGAGTATTTTAAATTAACATCATCATAAAAGACAGTTGCTGTAATCACTTTCACTTCTTTCCATGAGGTTAAGAGGTACATATCCCAGCTCCAAAAAGAACTAGATGTAAAATATGATAGAAAATTTAACCTTTAGTGTTCGAAGCTACTGAGAGTCTAGAGTTGTTTATTAGCTCAGCTTAATTTGTCTACTCCAAAGATTAAACACAGTATTATATGCTTGCTAAAAGGTATACTAAAATATCAATTTTACATATTAAATTTGAGGGACATAGGATAACACATACTAGGAAAATAAAACAAAAAAAGTGGTATTAATGTTAATGTCAAGCATATGGAAATTTAAATCAATAACAATAATAAAAAAGATACATGTGTAATGAAAAAGACAAAATGTATGTATAACAAAAATTTAATTATAATAAACCACAATCATAAAACGGTATGTAAAATAGACACATACAGCAAATCAATTAAATATTTAAGGATATCTTTATGAAATAAATTTTTAATATACAGTTGGGGACTTCACTGAATATCATCTTCACTATATGTCTTGGACTAAACTGACCTAAACATAACAATAATCAAAAGTTAGGCTAAAAATAATTGTGCAATGCATTTAAGAAAGTGATCAAATAGATGTACAGAGAACTGTACAATGCCTGAATCCAGCACAAATATCAAAACCAGAAAAAAATGTAATTTCATTTTTATACTGGATTCAAATGTTCCTTTTGGATTCAATTGGCTACACCTTTAGATTATTAGTGTTTGTGTTCATGTATGTGCTTTATTTTTATGTACTTTTTTATGTGAAAAACTTTCCTGGTTATGGTACCAAAGGTATACTGGATTCAATATTGTCCAGTGTGTGTGACTATTTGATCACTCTCCTAAATGTTTTGTCTTTGGTTGGAAAGACAATATTATAAAATATGAGTTTCAGGAAACATATCTATTAATCAAAAATATAATTGTAATCCCTCAAGATTATTAATTTTTTGGATTTTATAAAGTAATCTCAAATTTCATCTAAAAGAACAAATTTCTGGGCCAGGTGCGGTGACTCAGACCTCTAATCCCAGAACTTTGGGAGGCCGAGGCAGGTGGATCATGAGGTCAGGAGATCGAGACAATCCTGACTAACACGGTGAAACCCCATCTCTACTAAAAATACAAAAAATTAGCCGGGCGTGGTGGCGGGCGCCTGTAGTCCCAGCTACTCGGGAGACTGAGGCAGGAGAATTGTTTGAACTCAGGAGGCAGAGGTCACAGTGAGCCAAGATCCCGCCACTGCACTCCAGTCTGGGTGACAGAGCAAGACTTTGAAAAAAAAAAAAAAGAACAAATTTCTGAGAATAGTTAAGAAAAGAATACTAAAGTATTTCAATTATGAGAGACTATTTCATCGGAGTCACACGTTATAGACTCATTGTAATTACATCAATATAATACTAGTAGATATAGACAAAATATTAGTAATCCAGTAGATCTCCTTATATGAGAGAAAATATCTTAAATATGACAAATCCACATAAAATATATTATTCATTTAATGGTTCTGGCATAACTAAGTATCTGAGTTTGTTTGTTTGTTTGTTTTTTGTTTGAGACGGAGTTTCACTCTTGTTGCCCAGGCTGGAGTGCAATGGCATGATCTCGGCCCGCCGCAAACTCCGCCTCCCAGGTTCAAGCGATTCTCCTGCCTCAGCCTTCTGAGTAGCTGGGATTACAGGCATGAATGACAATGCCCAGCTAATTTTGTATTTTTAGTAGAGACGGGGTTTTTCCATGTTGGTCAGGCTGGTCTTGAACTCCCGACCTCAGGTGATCCGCCCACCTCGGCCTCCCAAAGTGCTGGGATTACAGGCGTGAGCCACCGCGCGCAGCCTGAGTTTTTTTTTTTTTTTTTATGCTAATCGCAGAGTTTATTTTATTTTGTTTTATTTATTTATCTTTTTTTTTTTTGACAAAGTCTTGCTCTGTCACCCAGGCTGCAGTGCAGGAAGTAGCATGATCTTGACTCAATGCAACCTTTGCCTCCAGGTTCAAGTGATTCTCCAGCCTCAGTCATTCTCTATCCTCAGCCTCCTGAGTACCTGGGATTACAGGCGTGTGCCACCACAGCTGGATAATTTTTGTATTTTTACAAGAGATGAAGGTTCACCATGTTGGCCAGGCTAGTCTGGAACTCCTGACCTCGGTGATCCACCCACCTCTGCCTCCCAAAGTGCTGGGGTTACAGGTGTGAGCCACCGTGCCGGCCATCTCACAATGTTTTAAAAATAAAACACAGAATTAAACTTAAATATATATATATATATATATCTTTTGAAAAACGTTAATGGAAGTACATATAAATTCTATAAGCAGACACTTACCTAATTAAGATTTTAAACTCCAGAACTCTAAACAATATTTGCATGAATAGGTAACAATTCAGAAGCAGAAAGTTAAATGCTACATGTTCTCACTCATAAGTGGAAGCTAAATAATCTGTACACATGCACACAGAATGTGGAATCATAGACACTGGAGACTGGGAAGGGTGGGAGGGTGAGAGGGAAGTAAGGGATGGGAAATGACTTAAGGGATACAATTATTTAATGGATAACGCACATTATTCAGGTGGTGGTTACACTAAAAGCTCAGATGTCACCACTATGCAATATGTTGATATAAAATAACTGCAGTGTTTGCCTTAAATTTATGTGAATTCTAAAAAATTCCATTTATAAATATAATATTTAAAAGTAATAAAATATTGAGTTTTGGCAGATGGCACTGAAATATATCATTTCTAATGTGCAAAAATCTTATAACTGGCAAGAATGGAAAGAAAGCACAGACATTTTAATACAAAAATGGCTAAAGTCTATGGTACATAGAAAGTATGTAGAATTTAGTAGACATTTGAAAATATGCCTAAGAGCCCTGTTATTTAATATGTAGGGATTTTCATCATATGGTATTATGTGAGAAAAAAGATGCCCCAAATTATGCACAATATGTAATTTTTGGAAATAAACCATAACACAAATTGTTCTCATATATACTTATGCTTGTATGCCTATTTAGAAATGTGTATGTCTCTACAGGGTTATCAGAACATATTAATCAAGCCCCAAAAAATATACTACTATGTTGTTAGACTAGGTAGGTGTTGAGGTATTGAGTTCTAATGTGCCTGAAGGGTCAAGGGTGGAAGGAACATGGGGATGGGAAATAAGAAATATGTAAATCATTTAAAAATTAAAAATAACTTGTAAAATATATAAGTAGAAGTACATTTATGCATTTCTTATAAAATCGTAGATGTATATGACTTTACATGAAATTATTACAATTTAAGTAATTGAAGAAAAGTAAGTTTGGCTTTAGAGATGTATACATAGACACACTAAAATTGGTCTGTTTCACAAAAGTTGAGGTTTCTGAGTGCAAAATGCATGGGAATCATGACAGCAAAAGTCACTCCTTCACAGCACTTTGTGTCTATTTCTTTTCCACCATAGTGTTCATGCCTGCTGAATGCAGATTAGTCTAAAATTCCTCTCTATACAGTGCTCAAGGAACCATTAACAGTCTGCGGGTTACATCTCTTTCAGCTCTCCTGGATTAAAGTTACTCTGTTTCAAATGCTTCAGTTATCTGAAGCAAGCAGGCATAATCCAGGTCAAAAGATAAATTGGGAAAAACTTGATTTCAAATCTCATTTCTATTATTTTTATTATGTTATTTTAGTTACAAAATTGTATATTTAACCTTGGAAGAGCCATTCCTATTCTATTTTCTGTGCTTTGGTATTTATGAAGAGTTTCAGGTCTCTACTGTCACACTCTATCTTAAAGATATAATAGTTAATTATTCTGCATAGAATATGTACTTATTTATGGTCATTAGCTGGGAGCCCATTGAGAATACTCAGCAGGATTTTCATATTTAAGTAGAGATGTGGAGTACGTTCTCTTCCCTGATCATGTTATTTATGTGATTCAGCATATCATCTTTTCCACTCCTAACAGACCTATTTATCTTGTAGCCATTCCACAAAATTCAGTGTATGTTCATTAGAACACTTGATTAAAAGTACACAAATCCTCATTAATCCCACTGTGCCCTGGAGAGCCATGCAGTGTTCTACATCATTAGAGTTTAGGTCACATTCTCAAATTTTTATGACTCAAGGTAAACTCCAAGCTGTGAGAACCTGGTGTGAGCAAGATAGTAAAAATCGAAGCAGCAGTATAGCAAGGAACATTAAAAGCATTAATGAACAAACATAACCATAGAAACTTTTAGGAACCAGAAATAGGTCTCCATGAAGTAAAATGAAGAACCCTTGCATTTAGAGACAAAGGATTTCCACTGGAGTTAAAATAAGTACAAATCAAGTCTATTTTAGAAAGAAAATTTGGGTTTTGTCTAACCTTAAGCAGAAATACAAATAAAATTCAGAGGTCTCCAAAAATTTAATGACTAAACCTGGAATTTTAGAGGGAAGGATGGAGAAACTAGTTAGTCAACATTACTTACTAAGAAACTATTTCATTCAAGCTTTTGTTATAAGTTAGGTTAACCCATGACACTAAGTTTTATTTTATTTTTTGAAATATATTTATTAACTAAAAATTGGTTTTAATAGATTGTTAGATTATTTCTTGTTAAAAACTTTTTTTTTAAAATAATTATTCTAAAAGTAAAATGATGCATATCCAATCACTGAAAATCAAAACAAAGCAAAACAAAACCAAACCCAAAAAACATATCTCATTTTATTTTGATTGTCTAAACATTTAAAAATAACATAGAGATAAGCCATTATTTTTGGTACTATTCATATTTGATCAGATTCTTAACTATCACTAATACTCAATTACTGGTATTTTTCTAAGAAATGCATATGTTTAATATTTTTAAATTTTTAATAAAACTTACCTAAAATCATCGTTAAATTTTTACTTAAAGATTACTATATTATTCTATCAAGGTTAACTTATTAATATTAACTTATTGTTTGATTTATTAAGGTTAACATATTAACTAGACAATTTTTTTTTAAAGATGGTATATTCCTTTTATTTTCTTTTTTTTAATTATTATACTTTAAGTTCTAGGGTACATGTGCATAACGTGCAGGTTTTTTACATATGTATACTTGTGCCATGTTGGTGTGCTGCACCCATCAACTCGTCAGCACCCATCAATTCATCATTTATATCAGGTATAACTCCCCAATGCAATCCCTTCCCCCTCCCCCCTCCCCATGATAGGCCCCAATGTGTGATGTTCCCCTTCCCGAGTCCAAGTGATCTCATTGTTCAGTTCCCACCTATGAGTGAGAACATGCGGTGTTTGGTTTTCTCTTCTTGTGATAGTTTGCTAAGAATGATGGTTTTCAGCTGCATCCATGTCCCTACAAAGGACGCAAGCTCGGGGAAAAGATATGAACAGACATTTCTCAAAAGAAGACATTCATACAGCCAACAGACACATGAAGAAATGCTCATCATCACTCGCCATCAGAGAAATGCAAATCAAAACCACAATGAGATACCATCTCACACCAGTTAGAACGGCAATCATTAAAAAATCAGGAAACAACAGGTGTTGGAGAGGATGTGGAGAAATAGGAACACTTTTACACTGTTGGTGGGATTGTAAACTAGTTCAACCATTATGGAAAACAGTATGGCAATTCCTCAAGGATCTAGAACTAGATGTATCATATGACCCAGCCATCCCACTACTGGGTATATACCCAAAGGATTATAAATTATTCTACTACAAAGACACATGAACACGTATGTTTATTGCGGCACTATTCACAATAGCAAAGACTTGGAATCAACCCAAATGTCCATCTGTGACAGACTGGATTAAGAAAATGTGGCACATATACACCATGGAATACTATGCAGCCATAAAAAAGGACAATTTTGTTTTTATTTTATAAAACATATTTACACAAACCAAGTACTTAGGACAAATTCAACTAAGTCAAAAATATTGTTGATTCTAATAACATTTATATTGAAATATTTGTAAATATTTCAGCACCAATAGTTTGCATATTGACTTTATGCCTCCACTGTAGATATTTATCTTTGATAAATGTTTTACAAGATGAATTTAATAGAACAATTTGATTTTCTTTGAACAGAGATGATAGAACATCTTAGGCCTTCTAAACTATTTTCCATCCCATATAGCATATGAACTGGTCTAACTAAAAGTCAATTTTCTATCAATAGATTGTTCCTACAATTCAAGATATTTCTAAGAAGAATTACAGAATTAAAATGCAATATGGAAAAAAACTTGAAGTGTTCATATTTGTATTTTTTGTTTTATTCTTAATTTTTTCCCTTGCATTTGAAGGAGCACAATGGAATTTCAACTTTTTTGCAAGTTTTGTTTTCAGAATTATAGTCTGTAACATAAACTCATCAAAAAATTTAATTTTGACACTTTAGTGTCACACAAATTTAGTTTTGACACTTTGATTTATGATTTCCAACTGATTTTTTTAATGCATTAGACATTTAGAGTACTCCTTTACAAAACTGTTTTAAAACTTAGTAGAATACTAAGATTGGTTTCACAAAAGTTCTTCATATATTCTAACATTTTTAAATTCAATTGCTATCAGGCAAGAGAGAGAATATATACCATTTTGCCAAAACATTACATAAATAAATGTATATTTCACATTAGCTTTATTACAAATATATTGTGATTCTAATATTTTAAGTATCTATATGTAAAAATAGTCATAAGCATTAGAAATAAGAACTTTCATTTGATTGCTAGATATCACAGTTTAGATGTGTTTTAAATTAAATATGTACTACAACAAAGTTCAAGCATAGATTTTTTTAATTGAGTAAAAATGCTGTTTATATCATGACGAGGTGTTCCCTCAAACTTTGTATTCATATTATAATTACAAGCATAAGTAACTGGTCTTCATATTACTTTTTAAAATTTAGATTGTACTAGAACAGCCATTTGATTTAAAAGAAAATTTACAAAAGAACAAAGCTAGAGGCATCACGTTACCTGACTTCAAACTGTACTACAAGGCTACAGTAACCAAAACAGCATGGGACTGGTACCAAAACAGACATATAGACCAATGGAACAAAACAGAGCCCTCAGAAATAATACCACACATCTACAGCCATCTGATCTTTGAAAAAGCTGAGAAAAACAAGAAATGGGGAAAGGATTCCCCATTTAATAAATGGTGCTGGGAAAATTGGCTAGCCGTAAGTAGAAAGCTGAAACTGGATCCTTTCCTTAATCCTTATACGAAAATTAATTCAAGATGGATTAGACTTAAATGTTAGAACTAAAACCATAAAAACCCTAGAAGAAAACCTAGGGAATACCATTCAGGACATAGGCATGGGCAAGGACTTCATGTCTAAAACACCAAAAGCAACGGCAACAAAAGCCAGAATTGACTAATGGGATCTAATTAAACTAAAGAGCTTCTGCACAGCAAAAGAAACTACCATCAGAGTGAACGGACAACCTACAGAATGGGAGAAAATTTTTGCAATCTACTCATCTGACAAAGGGCTAATATCCACAACCTACAAAGAACTCAAACAAATTTACGAGAAAAAAACAACCCCATCAAAAAATGGGCAAAGGATATGAACAGACATTTCTCAAAAGAAGACATGCATACAGCCAACAGACACATGAAAAAATGCTCGTCATCACTGGCCATCAGAGAAGTGCAAATCAAAACCACAATGAGATACCATCTCACACCAGTTAGAATGGCAATCATTCAAAAGTCAGGAAACAACAGGTGCTGGAGAGGATGTGGAGAAATAGGAACACTTTTACACTGTTGGTGGGATTATAAACTGCTTCAACCATTGTGGAAAATAGTATGGCGATTCCTCAAGGATCTAGAACTAGAAATACCATATGACCCAGCCATCCCATTACTGGGTATATACCCAAAGGATTATAAATCATGCTGCTATAAAGAAACAGGCACACGTATGTTTATTGCAGCACTATTCACAAGAGCAAAGACTTGGAATCAACCCAAATGTCCATCAGTGACAGACTGGATTAGGAAAATGTGTCACATATACACCACGGAATACTATGCAGCCATAAAAAAGGATGAGTTTGTGTCCTTTGTAGTGACATGGATGCATCTGGAAACCATCATTCTCAGCAAACTATCGCAAGAACAGAAAACCAAACACCGCATGTTCTCATTCATAGGTGGGAATTGAACAATGAGATCACTTGGACTCTGGAAGGGGAACTTCACACACCGGGGCCCATTATGGGGAGGGGAGAGGGGGGAGTGAAGGCACTGGGAGTTATACCTGATGTAAATGACGAGTTGATGGGTGCTGACGAGTTGATGGGTACAGCACACCAACATGACACAAGTATACATATGTAACAAATCTGCATGTTGTGTACATGTACCCTAGAACTTAAAACATGATAAAAAGAAAAAAAGAAAAAAATTTAAAAAATTTAAAAAAAAAAGAAAATTTACTTTTATGTTTTCCAGTTCCCCAGTTTTATTTCTTCTGGTCTCTATACAGTCACTGAGCTAATTATGCCTTTGGATTGGATATCAAATGAATATTTTCTGTAAGTTACACAGTATTAATTCTTACTTGAAAAAATAGAAACTCAATACTTAACGTTTTAATTTGGCCTGCAATTTAGGGTGTGTGTGTGTGCACGTGCTTTCTTTTAGCTTATGGCTGTTTAAATGTTTTATTTTAAAATTTAGAAAAAACAATTCATAAAATAATGAAATAAACTGCTGTAGATTTATTTCATGGAAGAAATTAGGCCATCACTATATCAAGAATATTTAGTTCTTAAGGGGAATGCTTTCAAGTTTTTTCCATTCAGTGTGATGTAGGCTTTCAGTTAGTCCTGTATAGCTTTCAGTATTTTGAGATATGTTCCCTTTTTGCCTAGTTTGATCCCTATCTCTCATCATATACAATAATTAATCCAAAATTTATTAAAGACTTAAATCTAAGAACTGAAACCATAGAAATTCTATAAGGCTGGTACAAAAGTAATTGTGATTTTGCCATTGAAAGTAATGCTATGTTTCTGTTATAAGTTAGATTAACCTGGGACATTATTTTTTCTTTTATTTTTTGAAACATATTTATTGATCAAAAATTGGTTTTACTAGAATTGGTTTTAATAGAAAGTAATGCAATACTTTCAATGGCAAGTAGTACTTTCAATGGTAAGTAATACTTTCAATGTCAAAAACCGCAATTACTTTTGCACCAACCTAATGAAAGGGAACCTAAAAACCTCTTGGACAGTAGTCTAGGCAAAGAATTTATGACTAAGCCCCAGCAGCAAATTCGACAGAACCAAAAATAAATAAATAGGACCTAATTAAACTAACAAGCTTCTGCACAGCAAAATAAATATTCATCAGAGTAAATGGACAACCTAAAGAATGGGAGAAAATATTTGCGAGAGATGAATCTGAGAAAGGACTAATATCAAGAATCTACAAGGGAAACAAACTAATCACCAAGGAGAAGAATCAAACAATCTCACGAAAAAGTGGGCAAATGACATGAATAGACAGCTCTCAAAAGAAGATACACAAATGGCCAAGAAATATCAAGAAATGTTCAACGTAACTAATCATCAGGGAAATGCATGCTAAAACCAAAATGAGACATCAGCCCCCTGCAAAAATGACCATTAGTAAGAATTGAAAAAACGAAATACGTTGCTGTGGACATGGTGAAGAGAGAACACTTATAAACTGCTAGTGGGAATGTAAATTAGCACAACCTCTATGGAAAACACTATGGAGATTTCTAAAAAACTAAGTAGATCTACTGTTTGATCAAGCAATCTCACAACGGGGTTTCTACCCAAATGAAGAGAAGTCATTACATCAGAAATACACCTGCATACCTGTGTTTATCACAGCCCAATTCGCAATTGCAAAGATATGGAATCAACCTAAGTATGCAACTGATGAGTGGATAAAGAAAATGTAGTGTATGTGATATGTGTGTACACACACACACATGCGCATGCACACACACACATATATATATTCTCACACACACACACACAAAACATGGAATGCTACTCAGCCATAAAAATAATGAAATAATGTCTTTGACAAGCAACTTGGATGGAACTGGAGGCTAATATTGTAAGTAACTCTGGAGCAAAAAGTCAAATACCACGTTGTCAATTTTAAGTGGGAGGTAAGCTGTGGGCATGCAAAGGTATACAGAGTGATGTAATGGACAGTGGAGGCTCAGAAGGGGAGAGGGTGGGAGAAATATGAAAGGTAAAAAACTACATATTAGGTACAATATACACTACTTAGTTGAGGAGTACACTAAAATTCTGTACTTCACCACTACAGAATTCATCCATGTAACCAAAAACCACTTGTACCCCCTCAGGCTATTGAAAAATAAAAAAAAGACAAAAAGAATTTTCAGAAAACTCCAAGCAATCTAATACAGGACTACCCAGTCTCTTATTTTCCACAAACATTTAACATATACTGAACCTATAATCTCGCCTATTTTCTCTTCAACTTCTATACTTGATGGCTTAGCTTTGCATGTGATAAGGCCTTATGACAGAAGTAAAAGTACAAAATGGAAGTCTAATAAGCCCATCCTAGCTCCATTGGTGCAACTAAAATTTATAATAACTGAGAAAAAGTGAAAAATCTGGGACCAATTATAAAACAAATAAAATTCAAAACCAACACATGTAAAACAGAATTTTCCCAGAAAAAAATCAGGACATGTAATTACTCTATACAGAAGGAACAAAAAGTCTAACTCTAACACTCAAAATTACAACATCTAATTTAAGAAAAATCACACTATCTATACAAAATAACTGAAAAACATTTAAAAAGCAGGACAATCTTAATTTAGAATTAAGAATACAATTAATAGCACAAATCTAAAATACAACACAGTGCAAACCAATACTTTCACAAACTTCTGTGCATGAAAAATTAATTTTAAAATGATCTCATAATTAATGAAAGTTTTGTAATTCAAGTTGCAAACACAGCATATGAAGTAATGTGTATTATCATTGAGGTTTTTAAAATTTCCCATGTGTTTCTAAGCACAAAATAACTGTCTATCCTCATCTGTGTATTTATCTTCTGGAAACAGTGTTACTGGTAAGACAGAATAGGAATCTAATGGAGAGTCAATAAATGTAGTTATATATGTGTACTTTTGTTAAGTGAGCATAAAATCTCTTTAAAATAAAGAGAAAAAAATGTTAAGCCATAGTATGATTATCATCTAAATACTTCCCCTTCTTTTCAAATATGTGAGAACTAGACTGGCTTTCTAAGAAGGGACTTAATATACATTTCAAATGCTCTTCAATTCTTCCTTTGGAGGAATTTCACCTTAAAGACTTGAAAGCTAGATTTAAACTGAAAGCCCATTTATGAATCCTTTTGTCATTTTTACATTTCTTTATATCATTATTCTATTCATGTAGTACTAAAGTCTTCTCATAGTCAGATTTCTAAACTATAGTTAGAAGTGTAAATTAATTTTGTATTAAATATGCCCACTTTGTCTTTAAAGTCAAATCTCTAATACAAAGTAAATTTATATGTCTTTGGTTGCATTGGGATCTGTATTTTCTACATCAGAGTTCAGTGAATGAGGCTATTCTTACTTAACTATTGCACACTGAGAATCTTATCCAGTGAAAGCAATTTTATTGTGAAAATATACTACTGAGATTATATACTTTTGAAGGATTCAGAATCTAAATAATACTAAAACTTCATCGATTCTTAATGAAAATATTAACTTAATTGAGGGTAAAGACATGCACTAAACAATTGAAATAAAAATAAAAAATATTCCATATGGGATAGAAATTACATGTAAAAAAATTAAGAAAGTGGCATTAAATTATTTTTTCTCATTAATTACAGTTTATTTAGCCTTGCTTATAACTTCTAAAATGTATTCTTTGGGGAGAAAGGACATGTTTTAAATCATACCCATATAATATATTTTCCTAAAATTTCAGAGATTTTTGAGAAAATATAAAATTTCTTTCTTACTACAGGTGAGCAACAATAATTCTTGATGTCAACTAGACTCCTCACCTACTCGTACACTTTAAAGTAAACTCTGTAGAAGATCATAATGTGCTACCTAAAACGGAATGTCCATGTAATATAATATAGTCTCTATAATTTGAGATAAGAGATATTTAAAAACTACCTGAATCTTTAAGAATTATTAAAATAAAAGATAGTTTAAACCAGTGTGTCCGATCTTTGGCTTCCCTGGGCCTCATTAGAAAAAGAATTATGGGTCGGTCGCGGTGGCTCACGCCTGTAATCCCAGAACTTTGGGAGGCCACGGCGGGTGGATCACTTGCGGTCGGGAGATGGAGACCAGTCTGACCAACATGGAGAAACCACTTCTCCACTAAAAATACAAAATTAGCCTGGTGTGGTTGCACATGCCTGTAATCCCAGCGACTAGGGAGGCTGAGGCAGGAGAATCGTTTGAACACGGGAGCCGAGATCACAGTGTGGCACTCCAGCCTGGGCAACAAGAGCAAAACTCCGTCTTAAACAAAAAGAAAGAAAAAGAATTGTGGAAGGGGAACATCACACACCGGGGCCTATTATGGGGAGGGGGTAGGGGGGAGGGATTGCATTGGGAGTTACACCTGATGTAAATGATGAGTTGATGGGTGCTGACGAGTTGATGGGTGCAGCACACCAACATGGTACTAGTATACATATGTAACAAACCTGCACATTGTGCACATGTACCCTAGAACTTAAAGTATAATAAAAAAAAAAAATTGTCTTGGGCCACTCATGAAATACACTAACACTAACAATAGCTGATAAGCTTTTAAAAAGTCTCAAAAAAAAAAAAAAAATCTCATTATGTTTTAAGAAAATTCAAAAATTTGTATTGGGACACATTCAAAGCTGTCCTGGTCTGCACGCGGCCCATGGGTCCATGGGATGGACAAGTTCGGCATAACCTTTTGGGAAATAAATTCTAAAACAACTTCAAAGCAATATAAATAAAATTAATTCATTTGAACATACTTAGATAATTTTATCTTAATTATTTTACATGAATGGAAATTAAAATTTTAATTAGTAAGTATGATCTCTGCTTAGTCAGGTAAAGGCATTATTGCACATAACTCAGTTATAACACTTTATTATGAAAAGGTTAAATATAAGTAATGCAAAGATAACAATGTAATGAAACTTATATACTTACACCTAGCTTGTACAATGATAATATAGACAATCATACTTTATCTTCATCCCTTTACAGTTCTTCTCCTGAATTATGGAAGGATATCCCAGGCATCCTACTATTTTCTTCACAAGTAATTTAATACAGCATCCCCCAACCTTTTGGCACCAGGGATGAGTTTCCTGGAAGACAAGTTTTCCACAGATGGGGGTGCGGTGGGGATGGTTTCAGAAAGAAACTGTTCCACCTCAAATCATCAGGCGATAGTTAGATTCTCATAAAAAGCACACAACTTAGATCCCTCGCATGCACAATTCAGGATAGTGTCCACAGTCCTACGAAAATCGAATCCCGTGCTGCTGAGCTGCCCGGAGGCAGAGCTCAGGTAGTACTATCCCTCACCCACCACTCAACTCCTTCTGTGAGCCCTGGTTCCTAACAGGTCATAGTCCAGTACGGGTCTGCAGCCTTGGGGTCTGGGGACCCCTGATTTAATATATCTCTGATATATTAACATATATATAAAACATATGTTATATGTTTCACATATATAACATATATGTTAACATATATATGTTAACATAACATAGATAACATATTTTCTTGTAAACATAAGCATACTGCTTTTAAATCTGTTGAAATCTTTAATAAAATCATGTAATATCATCAAAATATTAGTTTTCTAATTTTCCTAATTTTAATTTCTCATTTGTTTGAATGAAGATTTAAGCAAAACCCACAAATTTACTCTGAAGTCTCTTAATGTGTTGGTTAATCTTCTATTTACTTGTGTTAAGAATTACCCTTGCAATGTAAGCATTGGAGAGAGCACGTCATTGTTCCTATACGTTTTACAATCTGAATTTTACTGATGGTATTTCCTTGTTACTATTTTACACTTTCCTTGGTCTGCTATACCTTAAAAAATGCTAATTTTTCTATTTAGATACTTCATCAGTATCTAATACTTGAGACTGTATTTATTTTAGCGAGACTACCATAGATGTTGTTTAGTACTTCCATCAGATGGAATGTCCAGTTACCTTTATGTGATGTCAGCCACTATGTATGATCGTTTCATAGATCCATTATTTCATCAGGGGCTTAAAAATACTGATATTCTATCATTAATTCTTTATTTATAAGTTAGGATACTTCTCTAAAGAAACATTCTCCTGATATTTCCTGTTTCCTTTTTTTTTTTTTTGAGACAGAGTCTCCTGTAGCCCAGGCTGCAGTGCAGTCGCAGGATCTCGGCTCACTGCAAGCTCCGCCTCCCGGGTTCAGGTCATTCTCCTGCCTCAGCCTCCCGAGTAGCTGGGACTACAGGCGCCCGCCACCATCCCCGGCTAATTTTGTTTTTGTATTTTTAGTAGAGACGGGATTTCACCATGTTAGCCAGGATGGCTTCGATCTCCTGACCTCGTGATCCACCCGCCTCGGCCTCCCAAAGTGCTGGGATTACAGGCGTGAACCACCGCGCCTGGTTGATGTTTCTTGTTTCCTATTTGGTTACACTGTGGCACAGTTTCCAAAGAAAAGGAAAGGAAATTTCTGGATGTTATACTTTATTTGACCAATATTCAGTCAAAGTGAGTTGGTTTACTAATATCTTCCTAAGGTGATTCAAAGGAGTTTTTACATCATTATTAGTAACAATTCATCTCTCTTAATACATTTGTTATGTGTTGTCTGTTAGGGCTAATTTTGCTGTTTATCAAATATTTCATCACGTTATTTTTCTGGTTCCTTTTGACATGACATCAGTAATCATTGGTAGATTTCTTACTTTTTCGCAGGACAAACTGTTGCAAGCTCATTATTCACAACAAGAATGAACTATTTCTCCTGGGACCTTTTAGTGGGAGGTACTTAGAAACATGACTGGGATACTAGATTTACTCACTGTTGTAGGATTATTTTCGTAGGTCTTTTCAGTGGAGAAAAATAAAAAGTGTAATCTTATTATATGATCCGTCCTTCATTCTCCTTGAATTTGCCCAAATTAGTTCTAAATGTATGTACTTACAAAACTGACACATGAATATTTATAACAGCTTTATTCATAATTGCCAAAACATGAAAGCACTAATATGTCCTTTAGTAGGTGAATAAAAAAACTGTGGTATAATCATATTATAGAATATTAATCAGTGATAAAAAGAAATGAACTATCAAGACACAAAAAGACAGCTGAAACCTAAGTGCGTATTATCAATTGAAAGAAGCTAATCTGAAAAGGCTACATGTTGTATGGTTACAATATGGCATTCTGAAATAGTCAAAACTATAGAGACAATAAAATGATCAGAGCTTGCTGGGGGTTCATGGGAAGGGAGAGATGAATAGTTAAACTACATGGAATTTTTAGAGTAGTGAAATTATTTTCTATGATACTGTAATAATGGATATATGTCATTTTTAACACTTATCAAAGTCCATAGAATGTACAACACAAATAGTTCCACTTTAAACAATCAATGCCAGTTATTAACAATAGTGGAACTAAGGTGGGATGGATAGGTTTTTTGGGAACTTTCTGTACTATCTGATTGATTTTTTATAAATATGAAATTGTTCAAAATAGTCTAATAATTTATAGTTGTATGTGCATATATATCTATATCCATCTGGCATTTATCTATCTCTATATAATTTTTCACATCATGTGTGAATAGATTAGGATTAGTGAGCTGCCATTACCTCATGTGACTTGAAAGTCCTGCTTTTTAATGTACTTGAGAATTATATTAGCACCACCAAAGTGAGTCTTCATTATCAACAAATTAGATATAATAAAATAATTACATTTAAAAGTTTTTAAGCAGAATGTTGAAAAAAATCCTCACAATTGAATGTTGGTTTGTTTTTTTTTTAATTTTTTCTACATTTTACTAACGAATGATCTCAGAAATTGAGGCCTATGAAGCATAAGTACATTTTCCTTTATCAACACCATTATTTGGTTTTAAAATTGTAATTAAAACGTATTTATATTTTTGGATTTCTGGTCTAATAAATTAATAGTAGGACTCTCACTGGAAATGTATCACTTCATGTATAAAATATTGCATCACTTCTGGTTAGATATTATCTCTAGACTTTATGGTTTCGTTTTAGACTATGTTAGAAATAAGCCAAAAATATAATCCAGGTGTCATTGCTCTTCATAAATTCTTCTCATATGTAAACCAGTAGAACTATAGTTGTTAAGTCTACTGCATATTACAATCATCTGCTGACTCAAAAATATTCATATATTCTACCTATAATGATAGTGACTTTTTATTTAAGGAAGGAAGCACTAAGTCCACCATTTTGAATTCCCTTGCTGAAAACAGGGCAAATGTCTTCAATATTGAGAATACTTAATCAGAAACATTAGGAAGCTGAGCAATCTGATGAAACATTATGAGATTTATTTTGCCATGTTTTGTTTTATTTTCATTGGGCTACACCTACTGGAAACTTGTCAAAAAACAATTGAAGTCAATAAGTACTTAAAATTTTAGTCAATAAAACTAATGATGTAAATATATATGTATATATGTGTGTGTATGTGTGTGTGTGTGTTTTAAAATAATTTAGGTGAAGAAAAATGAAATGGCAAATATGACAAGTGGAAATGATGGCGCTATGTAAAACAAAAATTGGGGACTGGAGATTGTAGATTTGCAACATTATTCAAGAGAGCAAAGGGAGGTCTTCTCAGTATTTGTAAATGTTTACTGATTTTTAATAGCAACCAGAAAGGTCTTCCATCATTCGTAAATCAATTTTACATATTATGTTGACTATAAATACAATTATGTATTTATAGTCAACATAATAGGATTATGTTGAACAATTTAATTTGTGATTTCCAGTTGTTGCAAATGCATTGTTAAAATTACTGCATTTCTCTTGCTACCTCTGTTAATTTTGACTACCAAAGCAGGAGCTGGGGGAAGGGGTAAACAAAGGGTAAAATGTTTCAGCTTTTGTGGTCTCATTAGAATACAAAAGGTGTTTAATGTGTTTTATCCAATACAAATAATCAGAAGTCTAACGGCATAACCCGAATAATTTCTATTCATTTCACAGTTCTGTGGATGGGCAAATGCTCAAGGGGACGCCTATCTTCATCACCTGAGCTTCTTCTCGGTTAATCCTCTGGCTGTTTCCTAGACCCTAATGCATCATGGGCCTGTGTCACTCATTTCTGTTTCTTTCACTCAGTGAACTTCCTGCTTTCCGTTTAAAATCATGTATTTTTCTGTTTTAGGGATTAGAAAATATCCCCAGAAAAAAGCAACTTAAAATCTAATATTTACACCATCTTTTCCCTTCTCTCAAGAAGGAGTGCTCCACTGTCAGTTGTCCAGTTCTTGAAACAGGTACTTCTATGTTTTGTTCAATTTTAAAATGAACATAGATAAATAATTTGGATTTCTTCTTTTTACATGGAGAGGCAATTTGTAAACTGAAAATGTATTTACATGAGAATAAATTATTTGGTAATCACGTTTTAAATTTTTATTCTCATGAACTGACATTTTACGTTAGTCATCTGATATTTTCAAGATGTGCTCTTGAAATTAAGCAGATAATTAAGCTACAACGATATAATCAGTAATTTTCTAGTAAAAATTTAACATATGGCTGTCGTGGAAAAAATATGTAGTATTTGCTGATTTACATGATGTTAATATTACTGCTATGGACAATTTCAAGCTATTCACATAATGTCTACCAAATGTGGAATTCAGAAGATATAAGGATGATCGTCTATTTCAAGCCACAAAAAGCCAGATCTGGTACAGATATGATTATAATTGTTAAAGAGTCTCCATCTTTCTTACTAGGCTCTTAAAGTTCTCACTAATTTATGGGCTATTTAAGAACTTTACAATAATTTGTCTATTGTTCATGAGTTTCTAGTTTTTGTGTGTGTTTTGTGTGTGCATGTGTGCATATATATACACATGTATGTATATATGTGCATATGCACATATAGATACATACATACATACCTACACATGGATACATTTATACATACATACATATATGTGACGTTTCAAAAAGCTATGCATTAATTAAAGTTGTTCAATGGAACTTCCCAGATACATATGTGTACACACACACATGCGCAAAAACACACAAACACACATATATTTTTATTTAAGCAAGAGGAAAATTCATGTTGAGGTCATAAAAAATGAAATGTTCCAAAAGAGGTTCATGAAGATGATACTTGACATGAAAAGTATTTATCTTCTTTCTTATTCCAAAGATGTAGTGTATTCTAATTTCTTTTTCCTTTCAATATGTTTGTCAAAGAATTACATGGTGCTATTTTTGAGATATATAGGTTTTGGTTTAGTGAGTAATAAAAATATGGCTCATGATGCCATTTCACTCCATTTTAATGTGTTTTATTGTGACTTTTAGGTCATATAAATCATATAAATATTCTCAGCATTTACTGCAATATATTTTTTTTTCAGATTTGGTACAAGGATATACATTATGAGATTTTTTTTTGATGTTCAATAGTTCTAAAAGTAAAAAGTTGTAGTAAAGTTCTTTTTCTCTTTTATAGAAAAAAGGTAAGTCCCTTGAAGATTTCAGAAAAGAAATTCTGTAATCTATATATGATTTTATTGCCTCAGGATATTGTTTTTATTGATTGCTTGTTACAAGAAAATTTTTGTCTTGAGCTTAGTGGGAATAAAAAACACATGGCTAATATTCCATTTGTAATAAACCCTTAAATATAATAATGATTGTGTTAGTTTTGGCTTTTTCATCTTAATTTAGTTTAATGTCACAATTTATTTTCTAAGTCTAAATTTTAGTATTGTATAATTGCATTTAGTCACATTGTTATATCTAGGTAAATAGAAATCATCTTCCAAGGGGACAAATTTTAATTGGTAAAAATAATTGTGCTTTATTTCCTAGTTGCCCACTATATGAACCATATATGAACCATATATATATGTACACGAAATGGAATATAAGTCTTTCAACATAGGTTAAAGCGGTCTGGCACTGTGGAGGTCTTAAAATGCCCTCCCACCAAAATTTAATGTCATAATATCTGGAACTATCAAACATTTACTTGTGTGGCAAATGCTTTGCAGATATGATTAAAGACCTGAGATGTAAGAATGATCCTATATTGTTTATGTGGGCTCTAAATGCCATCAAAAATGTCTGTTAAGAGAGATGTTAAGGAGATTTGACACAGATGACACAGACAGGAGAGGAAGAAACAATGTGAAGATAAAGGCAGAGACTGGGTGATATGGCCACAAGACAAGAAGTGGCAGAAACACCCTTCCCTAGGGCCTCCGGAGGGAGCACAGACCTGCTGACACTTTGCTTTTGGCCCAGTGATACCGATTTCAGACTTCTGGCTTCCAGAACTGTGGAAGAATAAACTTCTGCTTTTTTAGTCACCAGGCATGTGGTGATTTGTTAGAACAGCAAGACAAACTAATACAAATTCTCTCTAGATTTGATTTGAAAATAGGTGTTGCAAGTAAAAATGTGCTGGCAAGTGGGCTCAGCTATACTAGAATCTATAGTTTTTAAGAAGAGCAAAAGTAGAATGCCAATGACAGATCACCCCTACCAATATCGATATCTTTCCAGGATTCATTTCTAGTAAGGTTTTGGATATGTTTCTGACACCAAGCTATAATACATTTCACTACTTATATTCCAAATCTGTTTCTTTTTTTTTTTTTTTTACATTTTTATTAACTTTGTGAAATCCTAAAATTGTTTAATTAAAATTTTTATTGATTTATTCACCGAAGTCCATTTCTGTTTGCTGTAGTAAACACACACACACACACACGTTTTGCACTTATACACCAATGATCTGACATATCTTTCAAATAAGGTAGATCTACTGCCTTCTGAACATTGGTAATAAGAGGAAACATATATTCTGAACATTTGTTATGTACCAACCATTGTAATTATTAATTCCATGTACTTTCCAATATAAATTTGACCATAATAACTATTAGCTGCACTTACATAGTATTAATTATTAGAAATAAATCTCTGAAGTGCTGATTGTCATGTCCAACATTAAAGTGATGGTAATTGTTAGATTTGGCACCTAAATTATTCCTAAGGTTTGTGGGTTTTTATTTATGCCAGCACTATCTTAAGAGAAGAACATAAACAAAAGTAAAAAATGTTTTCATAATTAGAAACACGACCTCACAACCTGAACAAGGGATTTTTGTGCTATTTTTGATACTTTTTTTTCTTAATCCAAGTATCTTTGTAATTTCTTCAGTCACAACAATTAATTGTGTATATTTGTTGGACTTAAAATGGAACACACTGATCAGGTAAAATCATGTATAATTTTGTCTGAATTTGTTCTGTTAATTGAACAACTTCTTCTGAGATGAAGGTAAGAAGAAGAAGTTTGGATTAGATGGAAAAGTTAATACATTTTATTAAACAAAAAAATCTGATACCATTTGGGCTTATTGTTTATTGTTATATTTCTAGTGGCTTAGATTAGTGGACATACATGAAAATCAAATTTAAATAGCAGTTCCATCAAGTGATAATTATAAGATTACAATATGTTTTCACATACTGCTAATGTCATTTTTGAAAAATTTTCTACTGTCCTCTCATAATATTTTAGTTTGTGAGTTGTTCTCTTGTATAATATTCTTGGCTTCTTATAAGTGATCCAGGAAATCTGGTTTCAGCTTCAACATACTGCAAGCAAAGAACTCGAAGTCACTATTCCCATGAGTGAACATGAAAAGTCTAGATAAACTGAACAATCAACAAATTTTGTTGAACCCTTCAGAAAACTGAGGCCACAGGACAAAGAATCACTCCAAATGCAAGAAACATAGATGCATTGAGACAGATACATTAATTGAGATTACTTTATTTGGAGCAGAAACTGCTAGAGCCTTAGTGGTAATTTTGATGAATTGCTCAAAGCTGAGGGTGGTCTAGTGTCAGAGTGAGAAACACTAAGCTACGGTCCTTAAAAATGTATAGGAACCCAACTAGGCTCTCATGATGAAGATTTGAAGAAAGATAAAAATCTAATAGAGAAAGGGAACCTTAACCATTATAAAATATGAGCTAGGCCAGTGACAGATGCCTAATCTCCAGGAGGAAAAAAAAAAAAAAAGTCTTATCCCAATTGGGGATGGGCTGTCATTCCACTCTAGCCCACTCTAGCTTTCCTATCTTTCCTAACAGAGGACCGGTGGGGCAGAAATACAGAGAAAACAGGAGTCAATACATTAAGGAGATAGATTGGGAACACTGTATCCAGGAAACCAAGTAGGAGAGAGAAAAATACACACACACACACACGTATATAAACACATATATATGTATACACACACACAGAGATATAACACTATATATATAGCTTGAAAAAGGCTTGCAAAGGTCATAGTTCCAAAATACTGTCTCATGAAGAGATAAGAGACTGAGATTTCACTGGAACATAATAAACCCAAACCTTACCATCATATGTATAGGGCTTCAGTATAATGAATTAGATTACAGATGAAAGTACTGCAATACGGCTCGGTGTGGTGGCTTACACCTGTAATCCCAGCACTTTGGGAGGCCAAGGTGGGCAAATCATGAGGTCAAGAGATCAAGACCATCCTGGCCAACGTGGTGAAATCCCATCTCTACTAAAAATACGAAAATTAGCTGAGTGCGGTGGCGTGTGCCTGTAGTCCCAGCTACTTGGGAGGCTGAGGCAGAAGAATCACTTGAACCCAGGAGGTGGAGGTTGCAGGGACCCAAGATCATGCCACTGCACTGCAGCCTGGAGACAGAGCAAGACTCTGTCTAAAATAAATAAATAAATAAACAAACAAACAAACAAATAAATAAATACTGCAATATACAGATGCTTTAAAAGGAAGAGTTAACAGTGAAGCCCAGTGTCAAGGGAAGAGGCAGAAACAAACAAAGAAAACAAAGGCTATTAGAGGATCTTGAAGGTTTTGGTACTCATAGCTAAAACACAAATTAAGCACAGTACAACTCTTAGTCAAATTAACAAAATCCCCACACCAAAGGTCTGTCTCAGTCATATAATCTAATAGAAAACATCTGGATTTCAACATTTGAAATGTTGGCCGGGCTGCTCTCAATCTCCTGGTCTCAGGTGATCTGCCTGTCTTGGCCTCCCAAAGTGCTGGGATTACACGTGTTAGCCACTGCGCCTGGCCTGGATTTCTTTCATTTTTGTCTCTTGCCTGGTAGTGTCTTACAAAGCTATATGTAGTCCTAATATTATCTCAAAGTAATGTAGTATGATCCAAACTATATATGAATGTATGTGCATACACACAATTACTAAAAAAAGTCCTGAGGGAAATACCCAAAAATTTAACAGTGACTTTAGCTGAGTAGAAGAAAAGTGGTTGATTGTACTTCCCTTATTTATGTTTTTTTCCTATGTTCAAAAACATCTAAGGACAATTATTATCTTCATAATCAGAAAATTAATGTAATCGTATTTATTCATTTGTGAATTTGACTGTATTTGAATTTCTGATTTAAAATCATAAAGAAGGGCTTTCTATAAGCTTATTTTGATTTATTTTAATGCATTCATTGTATTTTTATAAAATTACTTGCTTCCCACCAAATATATATTAATGATCCTGATATATGCATAATGGTTATTTTGTGCATAAGGATTATGTCATGCCTCTGACATGCCACAATTTTAAGAGTCATTAATTAATAACATTACACACAAGTGTATGTCAATAAACCAGAATTCTATATTCGAAATGAAAAAAATACTCTAATTTAATATACATTTTAGCCCATTTCTCAAACGCTCTTTTGCATTTTTCTTCTGCCTTAAATTTTCTTTAGGCCAAGAAAATTGTGCTAAAACCTGAGTTGAGTTCATAACAACGAAACTTGTGATTCTGAGTTCATCCGGAAAACCATGTTTGGAAATGGCCACCATGAAAGCATTAAAAGGCTGAGCAGGCAAATAATTGAATTGCAAGCATATACCACAAATCACACACACACACACACTCTCTCTCTCTCTCTTACACACAATGAGTGGAGAGAAAATATTTAGGTAATAATAGTAAAATGAGAAGGTAAATTTAAATTCCAAGAGAGACTGTAATAATCTCTATGGCATATCAGCTTCTTTAATAGATAAGGGTCACATACTATCACTATTCATTTTAAATACTAATTTTATCCTGAATACTCATATGAAACATGCTCAATCAGACATTGATTTCTTCTTAATACCTCACAGTCAATATCAAGTGTGAAGTGTGTAACTCCCCACCCCCCGCCGCTTACCCTAGTTACACACTGATGACTTGACCCAAAGGGCCAAGTCAATGACCCTAGAGGAGTAGCAGGCTACTCTTTAAGAGTAAGAAATAAAATATATTTTCTTTGCTTATAAGAGGATAGAAGTAATTCTTCCTTTTCTTGCCTGAAAGGGTTTCCCCCTTACTGTAGTTCTTGGATTTGCTAATGTCTCTTCAGGAGCACCTTGGGAGCTTAATCTAGATACTTTGTCTGGCACTGGAACCAATTTGCCCTCTCAAAGAGATAAGAGGAGTTTTATTATTCTTTAGGATCTGAGCAATTATCTGAAGCAATGATTACAGACCTAATTCTGGTGGTTACGTGAAGAATCTCAGGAGGCTGAGACTTTTACCTGAGCCTTGAAAAATCCGAGAACCTTTAATTTCTTACAACTATATTACTTCTATCTATCTCATTTAATTCACCAGAATCGTCTCTTTCAAATTCACTACTTTCGAACTTTTCCAGTAATTTGGGTCATCTGTCCACTTCAAAGTCATGTTATCTGAATTTGTCTCTTTGCTTCATTGACACTTCATATAGTCTTCATAATTCCCCTGAATAAAAGTTGGCTCTAGGGTATTGACAAGTTTTAGGTACAATAACAAAAATACATAGATGGGATTGTGTTGATTGCTTCACTTCAAAAAGCCCACACCTTTCTTCTTATTTTTTATGATTTTAAGATTGATCAGTGTGCTCAGGAGGTGACAGTGAATGGTTTCAACCACGAATAATCATTGTCTGAGTCAAGTATTCATTAGAGTTTGCAGCTGGTTTCTTGACTAATTATGTTGTTTCCTCCACAGTTATCAGCTATACACATACATGTAGGTATACATAAAATGAAAAAGTTTCTAAGGTCATTTTTTCCTCGGAAATTCATGGCAATGTTTGTGAGAGCCCTGGTTACTGCTGTGAGTGCCTGCAATAGCATCTAGAAGTGGTAGTAGGTGGAGGCAGCACTGATGAAGATCCAGAGAAAACAAGCAGAATTCACACTGTCTTTCTTCTCCTACTGTTTTCTCCCTGTGCTCCCAGTGACTCCTTTCCCATTCTGCTGCCCTTAGCCTTCAAATATCAATGAAAGATAAGTCTCCATACCTTTTTGTTTTATTTTCATAGTTTCCTCTGCTATTTCTTGTATGCCATGATGTGTTCTTCTATAGAACTTTCAGAATTGACCTTTTTGAAGAAAGCCATAAACTTGTGCTGAGTCTCTGAGAAATAAGAAATTTCAAATAACATAAGAAAATATATTACTTAGGTTACACGGCCACTAACGTTTGGGAAAGTCAAATTAGCCTGATGGATGGAACATCTGACAGATATTCTAAGACAGAAAATAGACTTAACAGTCAAAATTTAATTATTTGTGTTTTTGACACTTGACTGTGACAGGTATGTATAAAAATGTATTTTTTTTCGATTTTTTAAATATAGTGATGGGAATGAGATATGGAATTGATCATAATTGAAGCTGATTCCACAAGAGTAGGGACACATAAACTGAGGAGAGACAAAATGAATGAAGAACACAGTCTCTGGTTGCCCTTATATCAGGGAGGAAGAAATGAAGCCAAGAGGGAATAATCATGAGGCACGAAAATGTGAGGATATGTAAAAACTGCTGGTATGTTGTTGCAGTTGTGACTCAGATTAAGAAGTAATGATATTCTGAATAACATTCAAGTTAGATTATATCCTTAATTACACAAACAGATTTGAAATTAATTCACTTGGAAAAAAACTAATAATAAACTATTATGACCAAATTTACAAAATACTATTAAATAGCTAATCATGTAGGCATAGTTATCTAAACATGTAGCACATTTTCAGTACAAAATTAACATCTCAAGGAAATACTATTCAATGATAATATAGCATAGTGTTTCAAAGCCTTCACATATACTCAATTTGAAAGTATAGACAACTACATTCACTAAGAAATACTGTTAGATGTTACTAATTAGCAAGTTATTTTGACAGGTTTTATGCTACCAACTGTTTTGGGACACTCTTTGCTTTATGCTCCAGAAACTCTATTTAGCATGATGAATTCAAATAGTACCCTGAACTTGCATATTTTTTATTCCCTTTAAAGTACGTCTCATGAACTAAAAGCAGTGTGTATCTTGTACAATCTAATCCATTTTTAAGTTTCCTGTCAGCTTTGTTTCTCTAGAAGTGGTGAGAAAATGTACTACATATAGTTAATATACTTCTCTTCAAGTTTTGTAAAAAACATCATGAAACTCCTAGTATTTAAGCCCAGTGTTTTTAAAAGTACACTAACTCTTTTAAGTCATTGGGGGAACATTTAGTGCAGTAGAGCAGTAATTCAATAAATTTCAGGCACTAGTGACTTAATGTAGTTAGTACAGTGTAATTTACACTCAGGGAGTAGTTTATACACCTGGAAGGATCTAAGCCATTGCCTACTTAATTGACATGATTTTTTAAAGAGAGATGGAGCACCCTAATATTTACATGAAAAGAAAATTGGGATGAAATTACCTCTTCAAGGTCAGAGAAAAAATTAATTACTGAAGTAAGACTTGGAATTTTGTTCTCATTCTCAATATTCTACTTAGAAAATCCTGGTAGTATCATTATTGTGATGTGAACCTATTTGAGTATAATTATGGACTGTGTTTAGGAGGTGCTTTCAAAGGACTTAGGTTAATGTTGTATACAGCCCTAAAGTTACACAGTGTGCTTGCCGTCTATGTAAGGGTCAAATGATAAAGTCTGCAAGTTATGCAAATATCACAGTCAAGTTAACCTTGAACAAAGTCTTTGAGACCTGCCACTAAAGACGTGCCACTAGTATGATTCCTCTCAGGAATCCAACAGAGTTATTTAGTTTTTTCATATTAAAATATGTTTTTCTTCTCTTGAACACAATCTCTGGTACACTCATGAGATGTAATATCAATCTCTTTAGTGGCACCTCTGAAAAAGATTGTTTAATACCAGGTGAAAAACTGGGCTTAATTTTAGGAACTGTGAAAACACTAGCATCATCTTCAGTGTGGTATGTTCCAACTCTGACATTCAAGGAGAACTGCAATCAAATGAAGGTAAAGAGGTTTCAGATATCTTATTTAATATGTATAACATGTAATCGCCCATTTAAATTCATCTCTATATTTGCCTCTTGACACATACACATGTGCACACACAAATGTGCATACACACATACATTCCTAAGATAAACAGATGAAAGCACATAATGACTTCCATGAATAATTAACTCCACTATGATACTATATGACAATACATTTCAGGATGCAAAACTGAGTACACAGTAATTATTGAAAATAAGACTAACATAAAACTTTAAAACCCCAAACAACAAATAAAGCTATAAATTCTGCTTTAACTTAAGATGTAAAAAAAGCATGAGAATGTCAGTCCTTCTACAACAAAGAGAAAAAGACAGAAATATCTTCAAAATAATAATATTTTCTGAGCCAAAGGTTGATGATTGCAACGATATCATTTGAACCAAATTTCAAGATCTGACAAGCCCCTCCAAGGACACATGGGCCAAATAAAATGTCTTATTTTTGCCAGAGTGGTACCAAACTTTGTCATAAAAACTAAAAAGAAAATAGCTGAAGTTTTCCATATTCTTAAAACCTGAGCATCCAGGCATGGTGGCTCATGCCTGTCATCCCAGCGCTTTGGAAGGCTGAGGCAGGCGTTTCATTTGAGGCCAGAAGTTTTAAACCAGGGCAACATGTTGAAAACCCATTTCTCAAAAAAAAAAAAAAAAAAAAAATATTAGCTGGATGTGCTGGCAGACGTACATCTGTAGTAACAGTTACCCAGGAGGCTGAGATGGGAGGATCAATTGAGCCCCGGAGGTTGAGGCTGCAGTGAGCTAGATTGTGCCACTGTACTCCAGCTGGGGTGGCAGAGTTTGACCCTGTCTCGAAAACACACACAAAAAACAAACAAATAAAAATCTGCGCATGAGTTGTAGAGACAGTATGGAATGCCCACCAGTCACAGGCACACCTGGAGCCCACACTCACTCAGTAGCTCTTTCCTACAGGTCTTGATGATGGTAGTAGTCACCAAAAAAGGCCAAGAACAAAGCAGGCAGCTTGAGAAAGCCACCTTTTGTGGTACACTGAAATAACTGTCTGCTCCTCAGGCTCTTCTCATGCAGTGGTAAAACTAAGAGCCACTTTGAGAGAAACATAAAATAGTAGTGTTCTGGATCTCTGACAAAGATACACAGCTGCTGAGTGAAGGGCAGTGGAAGAGTTACCTGCTCCTAGAGGTGGGGAAGAAAACACCCCTGCGCCACCACAAGCGTTTCAACAAATAACAGCAAGTAAGCTACTTCCCATGGAAGAAGGGACAGAAAACCCTATTTCCAAGCAAACGTTCATTGGGGGAGAATTTAAAGCAAAAGCTACCTGATCCAATGAAAGATGCAGTGAAATTAATCAGATCCAGGATCCTGCATTATGTAAATCAGAAGTCCTTTATCTCTAGAGGGAGGGCAGGACATTCTGTCCCAATGAAGATGTTCATAAACACAAGGAAATATAATACCCCAGGGTTCTGGAGAATGTACAGGATCATTGACAAAGTCCCAGTCTCAGCATCAAGCACACAGAACCTTCCAGAACCTGAGTTGGAGAAGGCAAATCAGAACATTAATTCACCCAACAACAAGCTTCATGCTAGATAACAAGAAATAACAGGGTGCTACTGAGGAAAAGAAAAATGCATAAGAACACAGAGGCAAATCTCCTTGATTTTAGACCCCCACAGAGATTATAAAATAGCACCCGAAATTACCCAGATGTTAGATCTATCAGAAAGGCATTTTAGTTTATGTAGGTATGATGAAGATGTTAAAGGATCTAGTGAAAAACTTGGAAACAGACATGGACAGACGGGAAATTTCAGTGAGACATTGGAATCTCTAACAAAAAGGGCTAAATATGAAATCTATATAATATACTCTATTACACAAAAATCTAGAGGGTATCACAGAAAAATAATTCCTTCAAGAGTTTATAAACATACTAAATTCACAAATGAAATAATAAATCAATAGAAATTAATAGGTCAATAATAATGATAGAAACTCAAAACAAAGATGCAGAAGAATGAACAAAAGAGAAAAGAAAACCTAGGAGCTTTGGGAACATATTGCATATATTTTGAATGTCAAACAGAGAAGAAAGGAAAGAAGTGTAGAAGAATTATTTGAAAAAATGATGACTATATATTTTTTTCAAATTTAATATGAGGTAGCAAACCACAAATGAAAAAGATCCAATGAACACCAAGCAAAGAATAGTTTTAAAAAATTACATCTTAGTTGAGTTTCTTAAAACTAAACATGAGGAAAATATCTTAAAAGCAATTGAAAGGAACAAGGAAACTACATATACAGAAACAGATATAAGAATATTACAGATTTTTCCTGTAAAGTTTTGGAAGCCGGAAGAAACTTTCTTCTTTAATATACTGAAAAACTTCTTTAATGTACTGAAAGTCAAACTTTTGAATCTAGAATTCTATATTTATCTAAAATACCTTTTTCAAAAGACATAGAAAAATATGGGCTTTCTTCAGAGAACAAAAGCTGAGAGATTCCATTGTCAGCAGACCTGCAATGCAAAGTGACTTAAGCAGTGTGGTTTTAGGCCAAAGAAAAAAATGATGCATGATGAAAATGTGACCTATGTAAAGAAATGAATAAAGGTGCGCCTGGGGTCAAAATAAAGGAAGATAGAAAATACAATTTATTATATTTCTTATATCTTTAAATGATAATACACTGTCTGAAATATAATAGTAGTGACATATTGTGGAGTTAAAAAACATTTTAATAACATATTTTGGGAGTTATATGTGAAACCACACCGTATGACAAAAATGTCACAAAGAATGAAGGGTGGAAATGGTAGTACAATGTTTTATACTATAGTTCAAATATCATAATATTATTTTTAAATAGGCTGTGATATGTCACAGAGATGTAACACAGAGCAAACACTTAAAAAATAAAATAAATTAATTTAAACACTAATCCACTAGTGGAGATAAAATATAGCAATTAAACCAAAAATATGTGGAAGAGAAAGAAAAAAAGAACAGGTAGCATATTTAATCTCAATAGTATTGATAACTAAATTAAATGTTCGTGCATTAAGGACCACTTTTAAGAGGCAAAAGTTGTCAAGTTAGATTAGGCAAACAAAAAAGACCCAGTCCTCAGGAAAACCTTTTTAAATTTTATTTCATGTGTGTATTTTTTATGTATATATTTTCTTTTTTGTCTTGTCTGCCAAAAATGAACAAAAACTAGCCTTTGGCATTATTAAATTCATATATATATCTATGTATATAACTATGCGCATTTAACTTTTTTTGAGTTATACATTCAGGGGGATACACGTGCTGGTTTGTAACATGAATAGAGTTTGTATTGGTGAGGTTTGGACTTCTAGTGTGTTCATCATCCTAACATTGAACAGTGTATCCAAGAGGTAAATTTTTAACACAACCCCACTTCCTACCCTTTCTCCTACCCCTTGTATATTATTTCAATCTTTATGTCCATGTGTACTCATTGTTGAGCTCCCACTTACAAGGGAGAATTTTAGTAAAAGCATCAAGTTGGAATGTATCTGTTATAATAACGATTTTTCCTAGGAGTTGTATCCTTCACTATTATCACTGTGTACAAAATCATAAATGACTTGTTAAAATGCGTATAAAATTAAAAATAAATCATTCTGCATTTTTTGTCAGTTAAGGCAGATCAAACTCCTTTGAACATAGTAACTGTTCAAAAATGGCTATTATACATCATTAGTCTTGGTTCATATTCAAGGAAACTAAAGTTTAATACGTACATAATACCTAAGGTCAAACAATAAACATAGTATGACTCTGAACTTCTCTTTTTATTAGATCAAAATGTTATTTTACTTAGGTGGAAGACCAGGTACAGTACAGATTTTAAAACAGAGGCATGATAAAGGTTACAATTTCTAACTTTTTAAAACGAATGTCTTTATTAGGACAAGGCAAATATTTTTACAAGTGCCAATTATTTGTCTTATGCCCATAAATTACTAGAATTGAACTTAAACAGAGTCATGAGAGTTTTTCTGAAAAATTAACATTTATAAGTAGTAAATAGTATGATATAGGACTTCAAAAATAGGGCAGAATACTGTTCCCGGCTGTGATGGTTAATTTTAAATGTCAACTTGACTGGATTAAGGAGTACCTAGAGAATCGGTAAAGCATTGATTCTGGGTGTGTCTGTGAGAGTGTTTCTAAGGGAGATTGGCATGTGAATCAGTGGACGGATCGGAGAAGATCCACCTTCAATGTGGGTGGGCACCATTCAATAGACTAGCGGCCCAGCTAGGAAAAAAAAAAAAAAAAAAAAAAGCAAAGGAAAGGATTTTCTTTTTCTCCTTGAGCTGGAACACACACTTCTTCTCCTGCCCTTGAATATCATGAACCCAGGCCCTTCAGCCTTGAGACTCCAGGAATTACACTAGAACCACCCTCCATGTTCACTCCCACCCCCTGTGATTTTTAGGCCTTTAGCTTTGGACTGAGAGTTGTACCATTGGCGTCCCTTGTTCTAAGGCTTTCTGACTTGGACTGAGCCAAGCCACCAGCATCCCAGAGTCTCCAGCTTGCTGATGGCCTGTTATGGGACTTCTCTGCCACCACAGTCATGTGACCCAATTTCCCTAACAAATCCCTTCTCATCTATCTCTGTCTCTATCTATCTATCTATCTATCTATCTATCTATCTATCTATCTATCTATCTATCTAATCTATCTGTGTATCCTATTGGTTCTGTGTATCTGAGGAACCCTGACTAATATACCAAAAAAAAATGTGTTTTTATAAGTACTATATTAAATTACTATACTGATTTACCTCTCTCAATAACCATCTGCCATTGTTTTGAGAACTAATTTCTTTTACACACTTTTCTATTAAGGATAGTCTTGCAGCTATTAAATAAATTTAACGATAGTAATATTTGACTCTTTTCTATTGAATTAGCCTTCACATAGATTCTTTATCCTTTAAAGTATTCTATTTCCAGGATCTCTAATTAGACATTCCAGTCTATGACCACAGCTTTTAATTGTCTTATATCCCCTCCCACCTCCCCAACACTTAGTGACCTAATGCTGTACCTAAAATGATCTCTGCTCCAAATGTCCTGCTTAACAAAATCTAAAACCATTTATTTGATTCTGATATGCTCTGAAAATAAACTCTCTTAATTCATTATAAAGTCACTTAAAATGTCATTCTGCACATTCTGATTTCTACTTATCAACTACTATGCAATTTTCAACTCATTATATTCTAGTTTCTGCTTCGCTACATTATTGAAATTAACTTTCTGAGGGTATTCATTTATTTCTTAATTATTTCTACATTGTCCATGTCTCAAGGCATTGTGAAAAAAAAGAGAATGTGATGTCGCCGATTAATATAGATCTAAATATTGGAGTTATGAAAATAGATGGGTAATCTGTTATAAAAAAAGAAGTTTTTTAAAATGGTGTTTCCAAATGAGTCACTATATAAATAACATTTTTACTACTATTGACCTAAATGTTTTTTATTACTTGTAAGGAGAGAAAAAATAGGTGGCAGTGCAGATTCAATTATCTTTGAGAAGATTTAGAATCAAATGTGTTAAATTTAATTAAAAGGTTAAATAATACATGAATTAAACAAATTCAAAGATACCTAGAGATGGTTTAGGTCAATTAAATTTTACCTTGGAGAAATATTTGCCAACAGAGGAACTAAGGAATATACAAGTAGTTGCCTCAAATGTGAAAATAAATAGATAGATTATACAGTCATCCCTCTGTACATATGAGGTATTGGTCCCAGGACTCCCACATATACCAAACCTGTGCATACTCAATTCCTAGAGTAAGCCCTGATAAACCTGCATATAAGAAAAGTCTGCCCTCCAGGGCTGTGGGTTTCACATCCCACAAATACTGTCATCACATAAGGTAAATAATATCAAATTTAGGTATGGTAACCAGCAAAAAGAGTGGTCCCTAAGTATATGCCCTCAGGGGTGAAAAAGATGATCCATTGGAGAAGTGAAAACATTTATTAAAAATTCTATGCTTTTGTGTAGAAATTTAAAAGAAAATAAGTCCAGCATCCTATGTTACAAATATTAGCAATACAAGATACTTAACAGATATACACATCTGTACTTATCTATACCTATATGTACTGATATCCATATCTATTTGTCTAGCAACCAGCTTTCTATAAATATAACTTTAGTTTCTTACTAAATAGTGGTTGTCAATATTGTCTTTATTTATTTTCTCATAAATTTCAGAGTTTTCTAAAAAACTGCAATTTATCTGTGACTGTCACATAGTTATACAGATTATGTTATTACATTATTTGGAGAAAATTAAGAATGAAACACATTAAGCAAATGAAGACCCCTGCTATAATTTATATACATTCTTTCTGTTAGATCATGCCAGGGCAAAAACTTATGATTATATATTTGAAATAGAGCAATCAAAATTTAATATTAGAAGATAGATTATTTTAAACATTTTCATTCTTTGTAATAATTATGGACCTCTCTTTTAGTATGACATGAAAATCCCATTACTTATTATTGTTATTTTGTGTATGGTTTTAAAGATACATGAAATTTTGCCATAATAACACGGGCATATTAGTTACAAGTGTTTCATATATGTTACTAATGTTGAAAACATTACAAAAATAATATAAAGTGATATAAAAATAGGGGGATCATTTTGTTTAAAATTATTATTGTTATTGACAAATATATAAGGTTTATTGAGGCATACAAAGGCAACAGATAAGAAGGTTAATGAAAGTTTAGTCTCATTCTTCACTGTTGAAAGAACTTGGAACCACTGAGTAATATAATTACACATATTGTAGATTTAATTAGCCAACTGTATGTTTATGTATTACAGAGACTTTATGTCACTGAAAAGAATGTTTAAATAACTTAATTCAAATTGAATGCCTGTTGTCCTAAATGTATACCCTATCGTTTATAATGCATGCCAAGCTGAAGGATGGACAATTCAAAAGCATCATGTGTCTATAATAAGAGATTCAACATGAATCCTCTGAAGTACAGAGTGGTGAGGCTCACATATTAGGCAAAGAACTTTAATCTATAAGTGAGAATAGACCCATGCAGCCAAAAGGAAGCATTCATTAAAAGACATGGAAATGGGGTTATTGAAAGAAAATCACTTCTAGCATTTTTAGCAAGCTCATAGATTTGTTAGCAAGAATTAGAGCATAGAGTGGCAATTCTTATCCAATATCCACTGCTTTTTCTTCCAATCCTTTCTAGGGCATTAATGTGTCTAGCTGGATAATGATTCACCCAGGTTCCTTGCAGCGAAGCATGGCTATTCTGTTTTAACCAATGAGATGTAAGCAGAATGATGCTGCATAATTTTGGGAAGGCATTTGTATGATAAGTTACGGCTGGGACAACACTGATTGTTCTAAATCAAAGGCAGGGGAGAATAAAGAAGAATATTTTACCAATAACCATGTTGTATAAAAGGTTATATTTGGGTCTATTGCAGTTCATAGGTTGATTTTTTCTCTTTTCCTAGAAATGGAATGTATAGAGGTAGCAGACATCAGTACATTCACAAATCAACACAAATGAGAAAGAAAGCCATCATGCTAAGATTGGTGGAGCAGAAAGACAGAAACTGGTTTATTAAAAGAATTTGTGATAGCAACTGATTCCAGCCTCTGCATAACTATAGTTTATACAATAAACTATCTGTTTAGCCCACTAAAAGTTTTGTTTCCATTACTTGCAACTGATTATATTCTCGTATATAATTAAAGATTGGTTTGGAAAACATTAATGTATTCAAAGAATATTTAATCTGGTTCCAGTCTTACAATTTCTATATATTCTTATAAAACATGTGCACTGTTTTTTGTTTTCTCTTGTCACTTATACCTTATTTATCACTTAAGATTTAGAATAAATGTCATATTCAGTATAAATCTTTTTAATGTTATGTTCAAAGGCACAAAACATTTTTATTTTCAGCTGTTCATTGATCACATTTTTTGTTTCATGTTTATGATATTACGTTCTAGTTTAGTCTTCTAGAAATTTCTAAAAGAGAATATATTGTATTTACATAAAATTTTGTTACATGCTCATAGTATTAAGAAAACATTAAATGAATAAAGGAATAACACTCTATAATTTTTATAACAAGGAGAGCTTTGGGTTAAATTTTCCTTAACTGTGAATTTGTTTAATTGAAAGTAAGAGTTAGAAAAGCATCTAGAAAAAATGTGAGATCAAAAGGACAAAGAAAAAAATCAACTACTCAAAGGCTCTTACGTGATCTATAAATTTTTGTTTAGCAAACAATTCTAAAGCAATAGTATCACAGGTACTCTTCTCAGAGCATTGCAAGTATTAATTTATTCAATTATTATAATAACCTTGTGATATACATACTAATATCACCAATTTTCAGAAGTCAGGATGAAGGAATGAGAAGGGAGAGAGAGAATTTTTGATGTGGCCACTTTATCAGCATGAGTCCATCTACCAGAAATGCTGACTCAATATACTGTTTCTAAGAGTTTAGTTGACTAAAACATGGGCTCCATGATGGAATTCTCTAGGGAAGCTAGGGTATCAAAAATTACCTCTTTTAATGTAGACAAAAGAATACAATGATTTAGAGATACAGGAATGTTGGATGGGATTTATAATATGATTCTCTCATCCATTGTTAAACATATCCCCAAAGATGACCTGGCTTATGCTGTTGAGAAAGTTTATGAGGTAAACACTAGCATCCTTGAAAAGCATTGCACTTTCTATCTCCTAACAGCTGGAATCACGTAGGAGAGACTCCATTGATATTCCCTCCTGGATTTTAATGGAAACAATGCATTATCAGATTTGAAGAAGCCAAATAGAAGCCTATAATCTCCAGAGATAAATTAGACCTCAGGTTTAAATAACATTTATGTCTATGATTCAATAATACTGAAGTCCCTATAACTAAAATATTCAGGTAGCTCACTAAGGGACCACTTTATTTATGAAGTAACTAGAGATTTTTCAAGCCCATATATATAGTTTGAATGCTATGAAGATCAACAGTCCCTCTTTCAATTTGCAACTATGAATAAGTTTACAGATCCAGCACCTCTTAAATGGAAGGGAATTTATGTTATCTACAGAAAAATACTCCAATCATACCACAGAAATGCACTTATTGTAAGTCTTATTCCTAACTGTCCCCTAAACGACCAAGAGAATGTTATCAGGGTAACAGGACTCTAAGGAGAAGGAAGGGAATCAATCTTAGAACTTTTCATACACTGCTCTGATATAATAATTTTTCCTCAGAATATATGGTGCCACTGAGGTCTATTGGTTAGTTTAGAGCTCCTGGGAATCAGGTAATAAGTGCAATTTATCCAAAGAATGCCTTTTCCCTCAATTTTATTAAGGTATACTTGATGAATACAAATCATATATATTTAACATGCACAACTTGCTGTTTTGATTTGTGTATATATTATGAAATGATTACTGCAACCGAGCTAATATATCTATCACCATAACTATTTATTTTTGTGTGATTGTGTGGTCAGAATGCTTGAGTTCTACCTCTGTGCAAACTTTAAGGATGGAGTTATTACTAACTATAGCCATCTATACATTAGTCACTGCACATTAGTTCTCTGGAACGAATTCACCTTATAACTGAAAGTTTGTACACCTTGACCAACAGTTCCACATTTCCTCTACCTCCCAACCCATGCTAACCATGATTCAACTCTGTTTCTACCAGTTGAACATTTTTAGATTCCATATGCAAGTGAAATTAGATCGTATTTGTCTTTCTGTGTCTGGCTTATTTTACTTAGCATAATGTCCTTTGGGTTCATACATGTTGTTGCAAAAGACAACTTCTTTTTTGAGACGGAGTCTCGCTCTGTCACCCAGGCTGGAGTGCAGTGGCGCAATCTCGGCTCACTGCAAGCTCTGCCTCCCGGGTTTACGCCATTCTCCTGCCTCAGCCTCCCGAGTAGCTGGGACTACAGGCGCCGCCATCTCGCCCGGCTAGTTTTTTGTATTTTTTAGTAGAGACGGGGTTTCCCCGTGTAGACCAGGATGGTCTCGATCTCCTGACCTGGTGATCCACCCGTCTCGGCCTCCCAAAGTGCTGGGATTACAGGCTTGAGCCACCGCGCCCGGCCAACAACTTCCTTTTTAAGCTGAAACATATCCTATTGTATATTATACCACATTTTCTTTATGCATTCATCCACTGATGGGCATTTACATTGTTTTCATATCTTGGGTATCATGAGCAATGTTGCAGTGAACATGGGAGTGCAGATACCTTTTCAAGATAGTAATTTTATTTTTGTTACACATATACCCAGAAGTAAGATTGCTGGATCATATGGTAGTTCTACTTACTTTTTTTAAAGAAGCTTCATGCTGTTCTTCATAATGACTGTACTAATATACATTCCCATTGATAGTGTGCAAAGGGTCTCTTTTCTCTACATCCTTGCCAACATTTTTTTTTTTTTTTGACTTTTTGGAAATAGCCATCCTAACACGTATAAGGTGATGGCTTATTGTGGTTTTGATTTGCATTTTGCCGATAGTTAATGATGTTGAGCACCTTTTAATATACCTGTTGGCCACCTGTATGTTTTCCTCACAAATGTCTATTCAGGTCCTTTGCCATTTTTATCCATTGGATTTATTTTTTCTTTGTTAAAGTATATGAGTTCCTTATATATTTTGAATATTATTCTCTTATTAGATATTTGGTTTAAAAACATTTTTGCATATTTCATAGGCTGCTTTTTAATTTTGTTAATTGTTTTCACTGCTGTGCAGAAATGTCTTTGTTGTCCCACTTTATTTTTGCTTTGGTTGCCTATGCTTTTGATGTCATATCCAAAACTGAGGTCTCCAAGTCTAATGTCAAGGAGCTTTTCCTCCATGTTTTCTTTGAGCATTTTTATAGTTTTAGGTCTTACGTTTAGGTCTGTAATCAATTACGTGTTAATGTTTGTTTATGGTATAGGGGTTCAATTTCATTCTTTGGTACTTGAAACTAGGTTTTCCTAACTCCATTTATGAGGAGACTACCTTCTTTCATTGTATATTCTTGGTACCATATTAGTTGAACTTACATGCGTGGATTTATTTATGGGTTCTCTATTTAGTTGCACTGGTCTATGCTCCTGTATTTATGCCAGTACCATAATGTCTTAATTACTAGATCTTTATAATATAATTGGAAACCAGGAAGTGTGATGCCTCCAGTTTTTTTTCTTCTTGCTCAACATTGTTTTAGCTATCTGGAATTTTTCGTGGTGTCATATAAATTATAGGATTTTTTTTATATTGTCAAAAATGTCATTAGAATTGTGATGGGTATGGAATTGAATCTGCAAATTGCTTTGGGTAGTATGGACATTTTACGATATTAATTTTTTCCAAACCATGAAAATGGGATGGGTTTCTATTTGTTTGTGTCTTCTTCAATTTCTTTCATCGGTGTTTTACAGTTTTCACTATACAGATCTTTCATCTCCTAGGTTAAATTTATTCAGAGTATTTTATTCTTTTTAGTCTTACTGTAAATAAAAAATTTTAAAGTTGTTTTACAGATAATTAATTGTTAGTGTGTAGAAATGTAGCTGATTCTGTGTGTTGATATTATATTCTTCAAATTTACTGAATTTGTTTATGAGTTCTAACAGTTTTTTGAGGGCTAAAGTCTAGGATTTTTTATACAATATTGTTACCTGCCAACAGAGACAGTTCTATTTCTTACTTTTTAGTTTAGATGACTTAAATTTATTTCTCTTGTTCAAGCACTCTGGTTAGGACTTCCAGCCTATGGTGAATAGAGTGAGTATCCTTGACTTTTTCCTGACCGTATAGGAATGACGTTGATATTTTTACCATTTAGATGTTAGCTGTGAGCTTGTCTTATATATATAGCCTTTATTATGTTGAGGTAATTTCCTTGTATTACTAGTGTGTTGAGAATTTTTATCATGAAAGGTTTTTGAATTTTGTCAAGTGATTTTTCTGCATCTATTGGTATGATCATGTTGATACTTATCTTTATTCCGTTAATGTGACATATCACATTTATTGATTTCCATGAGTTGAAACATACTTTTGTTCCAGGGATACGTTTCACCCTGTAATGATGTATAATCCTTTCAATGTACTACGGAATTCAGTTTGCTAGTATTTTCTATAGAATTATATCCAACCACATATGAGATTAACAATATTGTTATTTTTTTGTCCAACTGAGGCATTTAATTCTGAGTTAGGCCACTGTGTATTAAAGTTTTTTAAACCAAAAAATGAATAGACTCTGAAGTACTTGCCAGAATGTTTAAAGCTGGTACACACAGACAATTATCATGTTAATAAAATTGAGAAAGTGTTAGATGATTCAGGCTTCAATATCAGAGTTAGCACGTACTAACGTTGTAAACTTTATTAAATACTGATGAGCCCTAAGTCCTAATTGTATAGTCAGAAAAATATCACAGTTGAAACATTTTAAAGCAGCAAATAGGACAATGTATATAAAAAATCAACAGAGTAGCTGGCTTATCATAACCATCTAGTGATCATTTCTTGTCTTATGTGTCCCAACTCCAGGCATTGAATTGGAAGATAACAGTTGTAATTCAACTAAATTGCATGGTAAATATTTTCAATGTGCTAGATTACACAATATGATTATACACCTTCCATATCATGCTTAAACATGGATCTCAGGATAATATATCACACTTTTTGAAACACTTTTTAAGCCGAGGATTATTTTGCTAAGAAGGTCACAGATTCTTCTTATCCTAATGCTTTTGTCAGTATTTGTATTGAAAATTATAATTAGTTTGATAACTTGATAACTGCGGTGATGCAAAATTATTCCAAACTAATGCTAATACAGAGGTAATGTTCAAAAAGCAATCACCGTAAATACCTCTTGTCCGTAATACTACTGTGTACTCATAAAGAAGGAATTTTATATATATATATACATATACACACATATATATTTCTGTCAGAAACTCTGTTCTTTATCAAAATAGCTATTTTATATCATGTGATTTTTTAGAAAAATGGTAAAACTGGCTAGGTCTTCCCAAAAGTTGAATCTTTTCTATGTGAAATTACTGGATGGTTATTTGGGAAAAAACCTCAGGGCCAAATGCCATCTGTTACATTCAGACAACATAATGTTTGCAAAAATTTCCAGCTTTGGAGAGGTACAATTTTAATTTAATCAATAGTCACCTGTAGAGTAAAATGTAAGAATACTGTAAAGAAAATAGAAGAATACTGTACTTAGTTAAAAATTTGCACAATAAATCGATAAGATAGAAGCATTTATATGAATGTGGAAATATTTTCCCCATAACTGAAGCCAATACTATAATATGCGATTGGACTTCACCCTGCAGATGTACTTCTGCCTTGTGAAGATATGTTTTATATGAAGCAGTATTTGTAATGATAATTGTAATTATCTAACATTCTCTACATTACATAAATGATCATATAGTTACTTGTCTAATAGAACTCTTCTCTACCTGAGAGGCATTTTCAAAAATGTTCTTTTGAATAGTGTAGAGTTTCTAAAGAGTAGAAAATAAATCATAAAATGATGATATAACGAATTAAAGTCTTACAAGAATGCATAAATAAACCAGTGATGCTATTACATTGTTTCAAATACCATTTCGTCATTTGTTCATTCACACAACATATATTTTGGCATTTATTTGCAGGATAGATAGTCTATAATGTCAGAGATGTAAAAATACATGAACACTTTTTATTTTAAAATGGGAGGAAAAATCCTCACTAAATAAAACACTTTTTCATGGTAGAATAATACACTATGCTACACTTTAAGCAGTTTCAAAATATAAAGGAAATAAAATGTTGTAGCACAAGAACTGAGCATATTGAAACTAGGCTGAAATTTGAGATACTACTTTACATTAGTTCCTATGAGTGTGGCACAATACTCTGGTTATTTTCTCCACTTGCGTGATTCTTGAAGTTGTAAGCAGTTTCTAAATATTACTAATTACTAATGTTACAATTTCAGTAATTATATTTTATTTATTAGGTTCTCTTACTAGTTAACAAGAAAATGTTTTCCTTTTTATTGGCATTTTGGCAGCTTACTTTAGTAGGACTGCTCATCATGACAAAAGCATAAATGTCAGCTCTGCAGCTCACTGCTACTGTTTGCTTCAACAAGAAAGTCAGGAGAAGTGACAAGGCAGAAAGTGATTCTGAGTGATGACATTCTTGTTGGTAATAGGTTGGCTCCCATGTATGCTGCTTCGGCTTTGATCTCTGAAACCTTTCATTTCTTAAAAAAAATTTGAGATGTCTACTAGCCTGTGGAAATTTCAATCTTTCTACAAAACATTGTCAGAATTATCTTTAAATGATTTAAATGTCAAGCTCACTCTATTTGTTGGATCATTTTGCAATAAAAGACCAGAGATTAACTACCATCTATAGAATTGAGAACCACTGTCATCATTTATTTCTAAATATATTCTGGGGTGTGTAAACAGTAAGTATTCATGAGTAGTATGGTATTTTGAACTAAAATGTCATGAAGAAAGGAGGTAAACATTTCCTGAATATGTCACAGATTTTTTTATACATTGTAGTCTTAGATTTCTTGTTCATGATGAGAACACTCAGCACTACCTATTTGCAAAGAAACCTCTCTTCACTGGTTTTCATCAAGAACTTTAAAAGGAGGTAAAGACTGTCACTTAGGGCATATAGATATCTCTTTGTTCTCTCAACATATTCTTTATTTAATTTAATTAAATAAATAATTTTAAAGAAAAGAATAACAATATGAACTAACTCTTTCAAATTCTAATATTAAAGCCAATCTGTAATCTATAATGCTCAAAATATTCTCATGTATCCTGAAAATAAAAAATTACTTAATAAAAAACATGCTGGTAGCTAGGTTTTATTATATGTGACAGGTTTTGACAAACCCATATATTCATTATGTTTATGAGAAATCCAGAATATGTATAATTTAGAAAGATAAAACTAAAAATATTTACAATGTATCAAAAGGATCTTTACATAAACACCCTACCAACAGCAGAAATGAGATTAAAAATCTAAAATCATGTAGGAGTACACTGAGATACCTCTAATAGTGAACAAGACAGAGTTTGTGTCACCAAGAAACTTACTGTTAATAATCAACAGATAACAAACAGATACTACTCTGATAATCAAATAACCTCACATACTAAGGTGTGACACACAAAAATGAGGTGAGGTTCAGGAATTATGACTATGTTATACAAATTAATCTTTGTTTAGCCTTTTATGTTTCTTCTTAACTTTAGGCAAATATCATTTACAATGATGTCATCTTGTCTCCAAGAAGAGTAAATCCAAACTCTCCTTAGTCATTTATCATATCCAAACCAATATGTCATTCAAACTCCACTTTTCCTCAATCAAATCTAAATTGTATAGCTTAGCATACTACGTCAAGGGAGAGAAAGAGCAAAAATAAAATGCTAGTTAATGTACAAGTAACGAAAGTATACCTAGCTGCTACAGTTCTCACATCTGTGCTGACTCTGAGGCTGTGGTTAGCATTTATTAGGTTTTCTTCTATCACCTTGCACACAGCCGGCATCTAATCAGGTTTCTTTACCTGGTGAGGTGATCCAAACTTTCATTTTGAAGAATCTGACTCCTCAGTGATCCTGGATTTATTAAACTTGGTAAAGGAAGTAGCAAGAGACATCTCACAGAAATTTACATTTTCTGAATATATTTTTTTCCTGTTCTTAATATGTAGCAGAAAAGGAATGCTGTGAATCAATGTAATGGCTCAGTTTATCAAATTTCACTCATTCAAGATGTCAGTTCGCCTGTCACAGTCATGGGGTACAAGTTTGGTCATAACACCTCTATGAAGACAGATACTGTTATTCAAAAAGAAAACATAGTCAAGTGCTGCATGACAATGTTTTGCTCAGCAACAGACTTTATATAGGATAGTGGACCCATAAGATTATAAGTGCAATTTTAGTGTTCCTTTTATGTGTTTAGATATGTTTAGATATACAAGTACTTACTGTGTTACAATTGCCTACAGGATTCACTACAGTAACATGCTGTGCAGGTTTGTAGCCTAGAAACAAGCTGTACCATATAGCCTATGTGTGTGGTAGGCTATACCATCTAGATAATGTAAGTATACTTTATAAGGTTTGCATGAGGAAATTGCCTGATGACGTATTTATCAGAACATATCTCTATCATTAAGCAACACATACCTGTACTTGTCACTAGAGGAGGGCATTACATTGTTGCAAAATCTTCTTCACAGTCTGCATTCTGATTATTGTAGTGGGCTTAACCAGAGGAATCCATCCAACATCCCTTATTTATGAATGGCACTATGAACACCATTTTATCTACTGGTTAATGAGGCCCAGTTTGCAGGAAACTTTCACTTTAGTCTGAACCTGCTACAGAGACTAATTTTCCTCTGAGCTCTACTCAAAAATTTGCAGCTTCATGAGTTAATTGATAACGGGTTAGAACAGGTAACCCAGTTTGGTTTATTTTGCCTCTAAAACCTGAAAAGACCCAAAATTAATTTTGCTTCTTTATTTTAGTGTGTGTTAGTGCAGTGTCTCTCACTATAGAGGGAATTTCCCAACCTGTTTACAATTGTTGGACCTCTAGAAACTTTAGTTTTGTGTTAGGACCTAGAATTCTCAGTAGGTTCATCTCTTAGCATTAGCATGCAAGTATTTTACTAGGGTATCTCACTAGTAGCTACTCCTGCTCACCAGATCACATCATTTGGCATTGTCAGTAATGAACAGCATGATATTCAATGGAATATTTAGATGCTCTATTCCATTACAACTATTTTACTACACAGAGTGTGAGAGCTGATGCAGTCCTGAGGAGAGAAAGGGTAGGTTTACCTTTGTTCCTATCTGATGAAAGTAAACTGCATCTCTTCCTCCCCGTTCATTATTTTGGAGAAATATACAACTGCCAGCACTTACTTGGGATTGAGTTAATCTAGTTAAAGAACAACATGTAAAACAGTAGCTGGATTTAGTCATCACCTGCTTGAGTTTGAAAGAGCAAAATCCATGTGGCATTTGCACCAGCCAAAAACGTCAGTTAAATGGAGATGCTTGTATTACTCATATCTTATATATTGCCACTAATTGATTCAATTCCTCTGGGAATGAATGAAGTATTGATTATAATTTACTATTTTTTAAGGAATCGTTAAAGGAAAGTTCTGAGGGTCTTTTACTTAACTTTTCCTTTTCTACCATAATATATCATAGCTGTCCGGGAGCCAAATGCAGGGATTCTGCAAGTGTCTGGCATAAAAACATAAGATATGTGCGTAGTTAGATCTGCGCAAATACTGCAGTCTCATCATCCCATCCTGAGAATGTCTATTCTACAGGTCAAAACTTTATTTAGCATTTAGACTCTACCAACATTTACTCAGACTAATAAAACAAACACAATATTCTGGATACTCAGGGCTTAGAATCTATGTAGAGTTATTTATTCCTGATAATTCTTGGTCACTGGAGCAGTCACCATGGTGTATGTCTCCAGGTCCCCTTGCAGTAGGCTTGGAAGAAAATTTACAGCATATACACATGGAGATGTGGAGGTTCTTCCATATATGGATGTGGATCAAGTTATTGGTTTCATGTAGGAAATAGTTCAGTGGCCATGACTTCCTAGGAGAGCAATTCATATCAAGCATCTCTGCGCCAGTCCAACTCTTCAATAAATAAAATATTATTGTAAGATAATATTTTGTTAGACTACCACCTATTTCACATTTAAAGGTGCTATGGATAATTAGCAACTACAGATCACCCAGTGTCAATGTTTAACATTTCATCCATGCCACCAAGTGATAGTAATTTCGTCTTTGTTGCCTCTGCTCTTTAACACAGTTACCTGACCTCTGCCACGCCAGTATGCCGTCATTCCCATCTCAATGGTGATGCTTCCTATCATTATTCCCAATTTAAAGAGCTACCCAAAAATGCTGGTGCCCATATCACTAATTTTTTTTAATGTTTAAATTTGTGGGTGTAATGTAATGGCTCAGTTGATTAAATAATAAAAATAATAAAATATATTTATTGAGAATATGAGATATCTTTTATACAGGTATGCAAGGTGTTGTAATCACAACATTAAAAATGGGTTATCTATCCCCTCAAGCATTTATCCTCTGTGTTACAAACAAGCAAATTGGTTATTGTTAAATGTACAATTAAATTATTATTGACTATGGTTGCTCTGTTGTGCTATCAAATTTTATTTATTTATTTTTGTACCCATTATCCATCTCTATCTCCTCCCACCACCCCTGACTCCCAGTACTCTTCCCAGTCTCTGATAACCATCTGTCTACTCGCTACCTATGTGGGATCAATTGTTTTGATTTTTAGATCCCACAAGTAAGTGAGAATATGTATGTTTGTCTTTCTATACTAGGCTTATTTCACTTAATATAATTACCCATGTTGTTGCACATGACAGGATTTTATTTTTCTCTTATGTCTGAATAGTACTCCATTGTGTATAGGTACAACATTTTTTAATGCATCCATATGTTGAAGGACACTAAAGTTACTTTCAAAGCTTGGCTATTATGAACAGTGCTGCTACAAACATAGGAGTACAGATAACCGTTCACAATACTGCTTTCCTTTCTTTTGTGTCTGTGTCTGTTTTTATGTCAGTGCCAAGCTTTTTTTTTCTTTTTTTTTTGGTGACTTTAGCTCTGCAGTTTTAAAGTCAAGTAATGTGATTTCTCCAGTTTTGTTAATTTTGTTCAAAATCACTTTGGCTATTCTGGGTCTTGTATAGTTCCACATAAATTTTAGGATACATTTTTCTTCCTTTCTTTCTTTCTTTTTTTTTAATTCCTGTCAGGAATGTCATTGGCAAAGTTTAGCAGGAATTGCATTGAAGCTGTAGACTGCTTTAGGTAGTAAGGATATCTTAACAATACTGGCCGGGCGCGGTGGCTCAAGCCTGTAATCCCAGCCCTTTGGGAGGCCGAGACGGGCGGATCACGAGGTCAGGAGATCGACACCATCCTGGCTAACACGGTGAAATCCCGTCTCTACTAAAGAATACAAAAAGCTAGCCGGGCGAGGTGGCGGGCACCTGTAGTCCCAGCTACTCGGGAGGCTGAGGCAGGAGAATGGCGTAAACCCAAGAGGCAGAGCTTGCAGTGAGCTGAGATCCGGCCATTGCACTCCAGCCTGGGCGACAGAGCGAGACTCCGTCTCAAAAAAAAAAAAAAAAAAATACTGATTCTTCCAACCCATGAACGTGGATTATCTTTCCAATTTTTGTGTCCTCTTTGATTTTTTTTCAAAAGCATTTCATAGTTTTCACTGTAAAGATCTTTCAATTCTTGATTAAGTCTATGTCTAGGTATTTAATTTTATGTGTAGTTATTGTAAGCACAATTATATTTTTGTTTCTTTTTCAGATTGTTCACTGATGGCATATAGAAATGCTACTGATTTGTGTGAGTAGATTTTCTATTCCGTAACTTTACTGAATTTGCTTATCAGTTCCAATAGTTTTTTGGAGTCTTTAAGCTTTTCCAAATATAAGATCGTATCATCTGCAAACAAGAATAATTTGACTTCCTCCTTTCCAGTTTGGATGCCCTTTCCTACTCTCGTCTGATTGCTCTAGCTCAGACTTCCAGGACTATGTAAATAAGATCTCTATGCTGAAAAACAGAAATCACTGATGAACAAACCAAAAAAATAAATTATATATTTACATATTTATATAATTTATATATATGATACTCTTAGATTGCAAAACAATATTATTTAGGTGTCAGTCTTCCCTAAATAGATGTAAAACATTAATATTCAAATCTCAGCAAGTGTATTTGTAGATGTCAATAAGCTAATTCTAAAGACTAGGTAGAAAGGCAAAGGGACTCCAATAGTCCCTTTCAGAAAAAGAATGAAGCTTGTTGAACTCACACTACCCAATATCAAGACTTACTAGGCAACTACTTTAATGAACAAAATAATATTGTTAACCAAGACTAGACACAGATTAATGAATCAGAATAGATACTCTACAAATACACCAATGTAAATATAACCAACTAATTCTTGACAAAAGTATAAAGGCATTTCAAGGGATCAGTGATCATCTTTTCAGCAAATAGTTCTGAGAGAACTGAATTTCTATATGCAAACAATAAATCCCTTAGTATACCCCACATGTTACACAAAAATTAGCTCCCGTGGATCATAAACCCAATGCAAAAGGCAATATCATAGGAGTTTTAGAAGAAAATATTGAGTATGATGATGAGATTTCACATATAACTATAAGCACAATCAATCAAATAATAATGTACTAATTGGATTTTGGTAAAATAAAAATCCTTAGCTCTTTGAAATACACTGTTAAAATAATGGAAAGTTATATCACAGATAGAGAAATTATATATGAATTGCATACATATATGCTAAAGGATGTTTATCTGGAATACATGAAGATTAAAAACCAGTTATAATTCAATAATAAAGAAACAGCAAGACCAATAAATATTGGGTTAAAAGGAATCTGAAAAGGTACTTAACCAAAAAGGATATGTGAAAAGGGAGTAATCAAATAAAATTTTGTTCAACATTAGTAGTTATTAGTTAAAAAAAGAAAAGAAATAGTGCCATGGAACACACTGTGCATCTATCAAAATATGAAATAAGAACAATAATTCCTTGCTAAAGGGAATGCAAAATGGCATTGCCACTTTGGAATATAATTTTTAGCTTCTTACAATATTAACTAGAACCATAAGACCCAGAAATACGATTCCTAGGTATTTATCCAACTGAATTAAACACTTATTTTCACACTAAACTGTACAAGAATGCTTACAGTACATTTATTCATAATTACTCAAACTGAAAATAACCACGTTTGCCTTGAACTGATGCATAGGCAAGCAAACTGCAGTGTATCCACATAGTAGAATATCACTTACCAACAAAAAGGAAGGAGCTACTGATTTAGGCAACAAAATGGATGAATATCAAATGAATTTTGCAGGATCTGAGGCTTGCTCCTAAAAACAGGAATATGGCTAAGGTTATGGTAGGTTAAAGTTTCTGAGCTGATGTTACATAATTATGGCTTTCATTATATTAGATAATTCCCTACCAAGCAAGTTGCCAGACTGGGGAGGATTATGTGGAACTGAACTCAGGATGACTTCCCACCATTAAAAAGTCCAACAATCCCAAAGACTAAGTCCAAATCCATGTATGTGGTGTGGAAGCAGGCCCTTCCCCTAGTCAGACTCTCAGATGAAGTGTTGGTCCTGGCCAACGCCTTGATTAAGCCCCATGAGAGAGAATCTGAATCAGCAGTGTCTCCAATCAATGTCCAAATTCCTGAATCATACATATATACATGTTGCTAAGCTACTAAAATTGTAGTAATTTGTTATGCCGCTAGAGATAAGTAGTATAGATTGTAATTATATAAATGTTTCCTTTCAGGCACCTAAGATGATGTTTTAAATGACACTTAAACACGATCAGGATGCCAACAGCATTGAACAGCTTCACTGTCCCTTTAACATTTCCGGTCACTAATTTTCTCAGTTCAAGGATGTATGCTGCTAAGGTAAGACACCTTCACCGAATGTTCAAATAAAAAGGAAAAACTATGATTTTTATGACTTTGTACTTAGTGTAGAGTATTGTTTTGTAATTTATTAATAAGATTATCACGAACAAGTTACTATTCAGAACCACCAAGTTCACTTCAGAATTGCTGAGAGAGATTTCATTCTACAGCTTCAAGTAGAACTTATCAGAATAGTTACTACTTCCAGCATTCTGGTATCTAAGAATAAATAAATGAAATGTGGATCATGTGCAACATAACATCTTTAACCATCATGAAATATAAATTTTATGCTCAGAGAATAAACAATGTGGTTTAAGAAATGATTAAAATAAAGCAATTGTGCCTGCCAAGAAACTAACAGTGACAGCAGACATGGCCACACAGGACTACATTACTTCAGTTCACTATAGTTTCAAGGATTCCAAAAGTATTTAATGCACGAGCAAGAGAAACTGGCTGCTTTGTGATTTGTTTTTCTTCTCTGGTTCATGTGCACATTTGCATCAGTGACTCTGTTGTTGCATCAGCCTAAACAATCTAAAAATACTTTAAGGCTTGGGCATTTTTGACATAATTTTGAAATGTATTTTATAGTTTTTAATTACAGCAGCAAGTCACTGATTTTGAAAACCACATAGTACAGAAAAATATAAATTATAAAATGGACTCCCTATTCTTACTAGATATTCCAAATCTATATGTCTGTCTATCTATCTACATACATATAATACAAATTCTTCCACACACACAGCTATGTTCCCTAATGTCTGGGAAAAAGACTCTGTATTGTCATATATAGGTCTGCCTCATAATTATGTATATAATTTAAAATAATTTACTGTATTTTTATAAAAACAGCTATCTCTACTAAATTTTTCACATTTTCTAGCCATTCTTTTTCAGTATTCTAGAGTTTTAAATAAACTCCTGGGACTTATAAAACATTTTATTAAATGTTTTATTATAACATTGATATATAATGTTTACAAGACAGTGGCTGCAGATGTTTGGCTTATAGGATAGAAAGGAGTAGGATGAGAAGATCAAAGTCTTCTAAAAGACTTTTTGTCTCTTGCCAATTATCAGGAAATTGTCCAACAACAGTATGGACAAATGACTTGCTCACACAGGTCATTCAGTTTCTGTCATTTAGGTCATTCCAATCTTTGCGCAATGGCCCTTTGAAAATGGCAGCTATTGAAGCAGAGACAGAGTAGGGCATGAACCCGACTCTGTAATACATCTTCTTCTAAACCTATTTAAGATCTATTTTAAAAATCTTTGGTGAATTCCAACTCAACGAGCAGCCAAGACTAATGCTGTGTCTTCAATGTGATACAGTTCATCTACTTGACAACAAGTTAATTGTTTTTAGGTTCCTTATATCCTAGAGAAAACGCATTCCATCCCTACTATTAATATATGTAATGCTTATTCAAGGTAAGACTTTGACTTTCCTGACTCTAGTGCCTCAGCAAACACCAATATCTAAAAGTATATGAAGTATCTGGTATATAGTTATGGGATCATACGTAGCATTGCCTTAGACCAAGGGGCCCATTTAATAGTTGAAAACAAAAGTTGCTAGAGGCGAGGGGCCTTGGCTCATGCTTGTAATCCCAGCTTTTTTGGAGGCTGAGGTAAGGGGATTGCTTGAGGTTACAAGTACAAGACCAGCCTGGGCCTCATAGAGAGATCTTATCTGTACCAAAAATAATTTTAAAATATAGCTTGGCATGGTCGCCAGCACCCGTAGTCCTAGCTACTGAGGTGGCTGAGGAAAGATGATTGCTTGATCCCAGGAGTTCAAGGGTACTACAGTGAGCTAAACTCATGCCAGTGTACTCTAGCCTTGGCAAAATAACAAAACAAAACATAAAAACCCGGTCACAGTGGCTTATATCTGTAATCCAGCACTCTGGAAGGCCAAGGCAGGTAGATAACTTGAGCCCAGGCGTTTGATACCAGTTCCAGCAACATGGCAAAACCCATCTCTACAAAAAAAAAAAAGAAAAAAAGTAAATTAGCCAACCATGGTTGCAACATCTGTCGTCCCAGCTACTCAGGAGGCTAAGGTGGAAGATCACCTTAACCTAGGGGGTTGAGGCTGCAGTGAGCCGGTGATTGCACCCCTGCCCTCCAGCCTGGGTGACAGAGCAAGGCCCTGTCTCAAAAAACGAAAACAAAAAAACAAGAGAAAAAGAAAAAGAAAAAAGAATTGCTAGAGTTGACATATAAACATGGAATTGCTTGATACCACCATCTACTTCTGGATGCTACTGATTTATCAGAATGTTAGAATGGCTTTTGAAGATGCTGTTAAGATGCCAATTTGTGAAAGATATTCTGTAGACTCGAGTACTCTTATTCAAGATGTGACATATGTTTTGAACCAAAAGACTTTAAGCATAACTGTATTCCTCGTTGCTGAATATATGGATCTAGAAAGCAATGGGTACCAGTAGAATTGGCCCAGTTACCATCATTTCCAGGAACCCACTTGGGAAGTGTTGCTTCCTACATTTACAACTTTCACCTCTATCAGCCTAGAGAAACCAGTTACTACAGAAGAATACTAGCAAATGACCTGACCAAATTTCTAATAAACCTAAAGCTGTAACAGCTTGACAACTCATGATAATAAAGCAGCCGTAAAAAGAAAATTTCCTACTACCAGGTTTAAAGGATTCTGTTTATCATAAGGAGAAGAGGAGTACTACTAAATAATTAAGAAACAGAAGACCTTGTTGAAGCTTGAAGGGACTTACTGAAGTGATTCTTGGTGCTCATATGCTCCATGATATCTGTGAATGAATATTTGCAGCAAATAGTTTCTGATAAGGGCACAGTAATCAGGGGCTCACCTTTCCGGTTTGAATATCTGAATCACACCACTGGACAAGCTAACTATACCAGCAGAAGTGCTGACTTGGGTGGCAAGGAAATATGAAATGTGTTGTGCAGGGGAAAAATATACAGTATCAGGATCCTCGGACCAATTTTATTAACACTTGTCCTCTAATCTCCCTCTTCTACATAATTTTAAAGTTTATTATTATTATTGTAGAAAGTACAAATAGTCACCATCTTGAAGAGTGATTCATGACCTTGAGTGGAATGTGAAACAGTTTTCAGATGAGTGTATCTGAGTGTTAAAAGTTGTGCACTGTTGTTGACACTAGAATTCTCTGCTCATATCATCTAAAGACTCACCTATAAAAAAATTAAGATTGTTTTTATGATTACTTGCCTCTCTCTGCCTGGAGATTTTTTCTGGTCATTATATTGCACTTGGTCTAGGTGCATAACAAGCCAAAGTTGTCACATATTTAAAGTCCCTGAAGTCAGCCCTTAACCAATGATGAATAGAAGGTTGTTAGATATAACCTATCTACCTTACTCCTCAGTTGACATAATTCTGAGGCACAATTTTACTCTTTCCCAGAGTCTCCGAGCCTGGCCTAGATTTTGGAAAAGTTTAGTTGCTAAATAGTGCATATGTTAATACCTTTTTAAAAATTGTATTTATTTATTTATTTTGAGAAGAGTCTCACTCTGTCACCTAGGCTGGAGTGCAGTGACACTACCATAGCTCACTGACACCTTGACCTCCCAGGTTCAAGCAATCCTCTCACCTCAACATCCTGAGTAGCTTGGACTACAGGCATGCACCACCATTCCCAGCTAATTTTTGTAGATAACAAATGTATTTATTATCTATGAAATGTATTTTTTCATAGAGAAATAAATATATATATAAAATATATTTATTTCATAGAGAGTAAATATATTTATGTATAGAGTAAATCTATATGTAGATTTCACTGTTTGCCTAGTGAAACCTTGTGTCTATAAAAATACAAAATTATTTTTTGAACTCCTGGGCTCAAGTGATTTACCTACCTTGGTCTCCCAAAGTGCTGGGATTACAGGCATGAGCCACTGCACCCAGCCATTATCTTACTTCCATATTCCCTGCTGGTGTTTATTGAAAGCCTTTCCAAAACAAATTCCTTGCATATGTGTTCTTTTTTCAGGCCATTTTCCTGGGTAAACTTCAATTATGACACATGTGGTTATGTATAATACTGGGCAAGCAGTAGGAACAATGAATATTTTTACTATGAAAGTTCCTTCAACTATGAGAAATGTGCTAGAATAATTTATTTGATAGTTCTTCCTCTCAATTTTATCTATTCTCTTCCTGTAACTCACTTAATTCTTACATTGAGTCTCTTTGCTGATCTATTTTTTAAATCTATTTTACATCTTTCTCTTGTTTTTTCTATATTCTGGGATAGTTCCACAAACTTACCTTTTGAACATTTATATTGTGTTTTTGTCTCTAAAATTTTATTTTCCATACATAAGAGGTTATATTTTGTTTTCATAATATTCCTTTCATATACATTTATGTCCCTTTTTGATAGATCCACTATTTCCTATTAATACTCAGAGGATATTAATAACAGGGTTTAAAGTTGCCATCTCACTGTAAAAATCCATGTTTTTTCCAGTTTTTGAATTTGTTTCAGTCTTTCCTATCAAGGGTTTAATTCAGATGTCTAATGATTCCTTGTTTTCGGTTAATATTTGAGAATGAGGTTCCAAGTATTGATTAGATCTCCTGAGTATAGATGATTCTTGTTTACTAGCAGCTTCTGTTAGAATAAGATATATGGACTCTTTCACTGGGAAATCGCGAAGCCAATTTTTAATTCAGATCTTTTTTATCCTCCTTGGGGCAGTAAGTAAGATCTCCAGAAAAATACATTTTCATCTTCTATACATTTTCTAGCATTACATTGCCTGGAAGTCTTACATTTTATTATGAACACTCTTGCTAAACATCTTGTTTTCAGCAAACCTTTCATATCCCTCAATTCTACCACTTTAATAATACTTTCTTATACCTTTCTAAAGAATAGCCCTATATAATTGTACCAGGGTCGGATGAAATGCTTACTGGCTATTTAGGGTTATGTAGAGGATCTGATGTTCTATCTTCTTCTTAAACAGATTTTCATCCAATTCTTCAATTTTAATTTCCACCTTCACCCTCAGGTTGAAGTTCTCTGGATATCTTTGAGGTTCTGGAGTTCAAATCAATTTGCTTCCAGAGTTTCTCACTGCTGGCTTAATACACAGTGTTTTCAGAACTTAAAAAATCAATTCCATTCTTTATTCTGTTTTGCAGTTTCTATTGTTTTGCAATATCCTGTCCTCTTTGAACTTACAGATTCGTACCATGTTTGAAAGATAGTTTTAGTTATCTTAGTGGCGTTAGAAGGAGGACAGACAAATCAATGTTTTCCATTTATCCTCATTTACTAGAACAAATATCCAGTATTTTCTTTACTTAAGAGTCAAATAATACAAAAAGTTAAAATTTATCCCTACGTGTATGCCTTTGCAGTTTTAAAAACTGATTTTGTTCAGTGACTACATATTATATTGTATCAATTTGATAGGTTTTCTGGTTAATATGCAACAACTTAGTTTGTCTTTTCAATAACAATAAAAAATTGTTCTTGACTAAACTGTTTTTGTTATGATATATATTCACTGCTTAAAGAAAGATATAGAAAAATGAATGCTTGGAAAATTCCATCTTTGAGTTACCATGTTAACTTTCAGTTACACTATCCAGCTCTTGATCTTGGCTATTTTTCTTGCACTTGTAAAAGCCTACAACTCATCTCTTATTCAGTTTAAATCAGGAAACAGTTATTCAGTTTAAATTTGATGTTATTAGATAAGTTAGAATGGTAAAGTTTGTTTAAAATGATGAGCAAAAGATACTGACTGAATAAGTAAACTCATGGAAGATACTATTAAATCTTCTAAGATTAAAGAGTATATCAAATTGTAGTGATAAGAACCTTCTAAGAAAACTTTAAAAAATTATTTGACCCAACTTTAAAAGGAAGACAACAAATATTACACTTTGTGATTTAAGTACAAAACTAAAGTTCTTTCTTGTAAGATTACTTTATTTTGAAATTTGGAGTAGGAGGACATAGATTCAGTCATGGATGTGTATTGAGTTAACATACAACCATTTTTAAATTGTTGATCTCATTCAAATGTATTTATGTAGAGAGAACAAGGAGAGAGGGGAAAGATTATTGATACACTATTGATACAATGAATCAATATCAGTACAATGAATGTGAACTAAATAATAAAGCACTCTGGATGTTTCTATCCACTGAGTCTATATGACAACAAATGACCATCGTAGTCTTTAAATTTAATTCACTTTTTAAACAGTTCAAACATGTCAACTTCCATATGTCTTAATATTTTCTTATTCATAAATACGAATTTGAAATATTGAGGCAGATTACTTAAGAAGTCTTTTCCATTTCATAATATGATCTGTAATCTTACCATTCATATTATGACCAATATTACCACAAATATTAACATATTCAATTCTTTATAGATGTAAATAGAGCAAGTACATGAATAAATGAATAGAAATGTATAAAAATATGATGAATAATATAACCAAATACAAGACATAACTTTTAATTATACTTAAAAGATTATGATTAGTACTAAATTCAGTTAATTTTATTCAACATAAGGTATTGAGAAATGAAATATTAACTTCCTTTTAAATTTATGTAGTCAACACAAACTGCTACCGTAGCTAACATCCATGTAATACAACTTCCGTTAAATAATTAATAATTAAGTGCATTTCATAACTTTAATAGTTTCAATATTATCCAAGTTGTTTCCCTTGGCATGTATTTCTTTAAAGAGCCATATGTCTTGAATATGTGTTTGTAGTAGTCTGTTCTCCCACTGCTCTGAAAAAATACCCGAGACTGGGTAATTTATAAAGAAAAGAGGTTTAATTGACTCACAGTTCCACATGGCTAGGGAGACCTCAGGAAACTTAGAATAATGGTGGAAGGCACCTCTTCACAGGGTAGCAGGAGAGAGAATGATTGCCAGCAGGGGAAATGCCAGGTGCTTATAAAACCATCAGATCTCATAAGAATTCACTCACTACAACAAGAAGAGCATGGAGAAAACTGCCCCCATGATTCAATTCCCTCCCACCCGGTCCTTCCCACAACATGTAGGGATTATGGGATTCAAGATGATATTTGAATACAATTAAAAATGATCTTTGGATTGGGACACAAAACCAAACCATATCAGTGTTCAAAGTAAAGGAATAATTTTAATAATTACTTTAGTATAAGTAAGAGTTTAATTAATAACAACATATAAAATTAAAAGTCCTTTCTCTTCACCATTACTTAGTTACACGTTGAATATATAATATTGAATTTTAAAATAAATCAGTATGTTTTCTACAGGAAAAAAAGACAATAATTTTTGGAAAGGTATGTTAATCATTTTCTCTTAATATTTTCTGGTCAAAGTAATGAGATTATTTATTGGCATTATCTCTTTTATATTTTAATTTATTAGCTTTAGAGTTCAAAGAAATAGCTAAGATTTCCATCCAGAAATAATTACATTTGAAACCTAATTTACAAAAATATATTATCTAGGTTAGTATTCATAGTACAGACTTTTTAAATTTTGTTTTCCAACACTCATAAATATTTCCTGATCTGTCTGAGAAAGGAAGAATTTCTGATTAAAACAAAGTTTCCTGTAACTTTATTGATAATTAGACCTAATTGAAAATTTTGCAAAGGAAAACCCGTATGATTGTCATGTTATTGTTCTTCTTTAAATAAAATAATACAGTAACAATTCTACCAATTTTTTTATATAGACAACATCCATTGTGCATAAATTCTGGTAGTAAATTGATTTCATCACTGAATTTCATTTTTAAAATCCTTTTCTCAGATCTCTTACCTTGAATCAATACACCAGCCTTTGCTGTCAAAACATCAGGATGTCAATCAAATAAAGTTATATTTTATCAAGTATGAGAAAATAATTTCAAATTTATATCATCAAATAGAAGTCAGAGAACAGTATGAGATTGAAAGTTATACTGTCATTTTCATAAAATAAAATCTGATACTGATTCCTTATTACAATATCGGATTCACAACTTCTTAAATAGATTTTCATATGGGTTTTATTCATCACTGCGTATGAATGAAGGACAGTTCTGAAATAATGAAAGTACATTTCACTATTCACTAAATGGACATTTAGTCACTTTGATTTGTGATGTGAGACTGTATGTGTTTGCTTATATATGAACAAAATGTTAGCAGTTAGCTTGTCTTAGGTTCAACTATTAGAATCAATAATCAGAATTGCTTTCCAGATGCCAAAAGTGTAATGCTAACACAATTATATAGACAAAAATCAATATGTAGACAACTGTTGTTTTTCATAATCTCTGACACTGCGAATTATCTTGAAAAGCCAGATATCTTTTTTTTTTAATAGTTTCAACTTTTATTTTCGATTCAGGGGTACATTTCAGGTTTGTTACATGGCTATATTGTGTGACACTGAGACTTGGGATAGGAATGATCTTGTCACACAGATAGTGACATAGTACTCAGTTGGAAGTTTTTCAGCCATTCCATCCCTCCCCGTCCTGCCACCACCACTGTCGTAGTCCCGTGTCTATTGTTCCCAACTTTATGTCCATGTGCACCCAATGTTTAACTCCCACTCGTAATTTGAGAACACGAGATGTTTGAGTTTCTGTTCCTGCATCAATTTGCTTAGGATAATGGCCTCTAGCTAGAAACATGTTGCTGCAAAGGATATGATTTTGTTCTTTTTAATGACTGCATAGTTATTCATGGTGTTATTCATACCACATTTTCTTTATTCAATCCACCATTGATAGGAAACTAGGTTGACTCCATGTCTTTATTATTGTGAATAGTGCTATGATGAACATACAGGTGCATGTGTCCATTTGGTAGAACAATTTACTTTCCTTTGGTAGTTCTAAGTTCTTTGAGAAATCCCCAAACTGCTTTCCACAGTGGCTGAACTAATTTACATTACCACCAACAGTGTGTAAGTATCCTCTTTTCTCTGCAGCCTCTTCAGCATCTGTTATTTTTTGACTTTTTAGAAATGGCCATTCTGACTGGCATGAGATAGTATCTCATTGTGGGTTCGATTTGCATTTCTCTGATTATTAGTGGTACTGAAGACTTTTTCATATATTTGTTGGCTGCTTGTATGTCTTCTTTTGAGAAGTTTCCATTCATGTCCTTTGCTCACTTATTTTAATGGTGTTATTTGTGTTTTGCTTGTTGAATAGTTTCTTATAAATTCTGGATATTAGACCTTTGTCATATGCATAGCTTATGAAAATTTTTCTCCCATTCTGCTGGTTGTCTGTTTACTCTGTTGATACTTTATGTTGCTGTACAGAGTTCTTCAGTTTAACTAAGTCCCACTTTTCATTTTTGTTTTTTTTGCAATTGTCTTTGAGGACTTAACTATAATTCTTTGCCAAGGTCAGTGTCCGCAATGGTATTACTTAGGTCTTCAAAATATCCTTCACGTATCGATTCAATTTAACTGAACAGTATAAAATAATCACATCCAATAAATACTTTTTTTCCTTTTTAAAAAATGTTATATAATTTCATATGCCCACAGAAAAGTTGTAAAATAGTACAAAATAATGATAGATAAACATGCATATATTATTTTCAAATCTGTTAAAGAATAAACTACACATCAGAAAATCATCTACAGGTAAATATTTTGGTTTCTATTTGCTATAAATGAAGTACACAGTGATGCGTCCATAAATATATGTATTTATATGCCCATATGCCAATGACATTAATGCAGAAAAAATATTTTATCTAATTTACTGCCTTTTCGAGATTCTGTAAAATGTTTTGATAATATTATTGATAGTCCAATAAAATTCAATATTATTTACTGTGTTATTTGTCACATCTCTTTTTTCTTTTTTTAATATGGAAGAATTTCTGTGTCACCCTTTTGTATATATGACCTTGATATTTTTGACAGGATGTTTACCTTGTAGAATGTCCCATCTTGTGATGTACCCTTTGATTCTTGATGTGAGTAATTCAGGTTTTACTGTTTTTGTTTATCAATGTCCAGTTTTGCCGGATGTTTGTTGATTTAATAATCTTTCCACAAAGCCAACTATTGGTCTTACTTATTGTGTTATGCATTGGATTTTCATTTCAGTGATTTCTACTATTTCCTTACTGCTTTTTCTACTTTATTTAGGATTAATTTGTTCTTTCTCTTTCACATAATTACAGATTTAATTTTATCTTATTTACATTAATTGATCATTGGCTTTATTGTATTTATTATTTAGTCATCTAACATCAGAAGAAATAATATTTTTGTTTATAGGCTTCTTCTATGGCCCATCATATGTTTTTTTTTTTTTTTAATGTGGTATTCAATAAATATAAATTAGTTCAAATTTATTGACTGGGCTTTTCAAATCATCTAATTTCTTTGAGAATCAGTTCAAATAATTGTTCTATTATAACAATTACAACGTTTTAATACAACCGTATTCTAGTACAACAGTGTTACTGAGAGAGGTTTGCTAACATCTGAGGTAGGAGATAAAATGTCCTGACATATGATAAAATAACACACAATATTTTTCATTTTAGTTTTGCTCTATGTATTTATGATATAGGTTTCATTTTGTTCTATGTGTTTATGTTATAGGTTTATTGATATGTGCATCTAAAATGTAGACTTTGTATATCTACTTGATGAAGTTAATGTTTTCAATCCACTGACACTTTATCTTACATTGTACTTTTCAGGATTTACTATAGCCTTATCACTCTATTTGTTTTTATTTATTTAATACATCTTTTATATATTTTAACTTTCAACATTTTTCTTTACACTTAAAATGTGTATTTTATACATTTCATATAACTATGATTTATGCTATGTCTGGTTGCTGAACTCTATTTAGAGCATTTAGTCTAATGTAAGGTTTTAGTTTACAAATACCATATTACTTTTTTGTTTTATTTGGTGTATCATTTTTATGGTCCATTTCTCTTCTTTCTTGCTGCATTTTGAGTTGTCAGCATTTTTAAAGTTATAATTTACTGATTACTACATAAAATTTTGAAATACAAGTGTTCACTATAAATGAGTAATTTTACATATTCCCATACAGCGTAAAGAAGATGGAAAATTTTAATTCTATTAACTTATCCTGCAATAAGCCATTTTGTCATGGATTGTAACATTTTGCACTTAAAATTTCTTAAAAATAATATTATTGTCATATTTAGTTGATGTTGATTTAGATTTCCTTCAAATTTAGTCATTCTTGTGGTCTTGATTTTAATATTTTTTCTATCTACATCTCTGAGACTCTAGCTAGGATCTAATTTCTTTGAGAATCAGTTCAAATAATTATTTTATTATAACAGTTACAACAATGTTTTAATACAACCATATTCTAGTACAATAGTGTTAGTGAGAGAGGTTTGCTAACATCTGTGGTAGGAGATAAAATGGCCTAACACATGATAAAATAACACACAATATTTTTCATTTTAGTTTGCTCTATGTATTTATGATATAGGTTTAGTTTTGTTCTATGTATTTATATAGATCATTTTTCTTTAGGAAAAACAATTATTTAAAATATTTTATTTGGTTAAGTAGTGCTGACAAATTGGAAATTTTGATACTCTGAAAAATATTCAGTATGCCTTCATTTTTATTTGTAATTAATTCATGTATTTCCTTTTAAGATAGATTTTCACTCTTCATAGAATTCCAGTTAGTTAATAATTGTTTAGAACTTTGACCATATTATTCCATTTTATCTTCCATTGTTTCTGTTTAGATGCCAGCCATGATTTTAGGTATTTTGACAAATTTCTCTATCCTTTATATACATCTTGCTTGGGATTTTTAATAATCCTTTAATCGTGGTTTAATTTCTTTTACTAGTTTTGGAAACATTATACATATTACATCTATATATTGCTCCTTCATATTATTTTCTCTGTGAAATTTAAATTGTACATGTATTAAATAAATGTAGAATATTTATTTCACTACTGTTCTTTTTATTTCTAATTTTTTGCCTTTGTTCCAAAAATTTTCTTTTGACTAATAGTTCAGTTCACTATTTCTCTTTCATTTGTGACTAATATACTACCATTCACATTTAGCTGATTTCTAATTGTATATACTGTGGTTTTATTTTTTAGTTTTAGAATTTTTATTGGTGTTATTTTTATATTTTACAGTTCTACATCAAAAGTATACTTTTTGTCCTTTATTTTACAATTTAATCATGTGTATTTTAAATATGGTGCTTAGTATCTTCTAATTTTTGAATATATTTTAGTGTTTTCATTTGACATGTTTTCAATGGGTTATAAATAACATCTTATTTCTATTTCTAGCTATATTGCATCAAATGCTTGGCATTGTAAATACAGCTTGTGTAAACAGTTTATAATAATATTTTTCTCCAAAACAATTTTTTGAAAGTTTTAGTTTAAAAGCAAATAGATTCATGTGGGAGTAGAGATAATTTAATGTTCAGCCCTCATTTGAAGGTTGGTCTTTTTCTGTTCAGTGATAATTTTTAGGGTTTACACCTTCTAGATTCAAACAAACAGAAAAACAAACCAAAAAGCAAATTGCTTAAGCAATGGAGGGATGAAAGGTTCTTGAGATTCAGAGCTTATCAAGTATATTTTCTCAGTATCAACTCTGCAGAAACCTCCTTTCAAATATTTCACATTTCTTTCCCTAATTTTGCAACTAGTAATTGTTCATTGGAAAATATGTGAATGTTTGCTGCTCTTTTCTTAACTTCTAATATCTCATTAACTCTCTAGCTCTCTGATGTTTTCAATCCAATTTTCAACATATATTGTAAAACTTTTATATGTGTTCATATTAGGAAGACTAGCAGTAGTAAATAGCACATTGGGATAAACAATCTAGCAATAGCATAACGCTGGAAAGTAAAACTTTCATCAAGTGTTTGTAATATGCAGTTTTTATCTATATTTTACAATCACAATTTATAATATGTAGGTATTATAAGGTCATAGATAACACATGGAAACCCTAAAGTAGAAACTTTATAAGTACCTTTACTTCTTTCAGTGCACTTTCTAGATAAAATACAAAACTTTGATCAATTTTATTTTGACAAATAATTTTGAATAACAGCACTATGTGCTAGAAATAAATTTACAAATGATTTAAATATGCAATATACCTATTTTTCTTTTTTTCACTATGAACTCTATATGCTGCTTTTTCTCACAACACTTCTAAAGATAATCATTATTCAAAATATGTATTGATTAATTACAATTTTAAGTATAAAATATTCTACTTGAAATTACTAACTTAACATAATACAATTGAAAATTGATACGATATTGTTAAAGGCCAAAGTACATTTAGCTTACAATAATTTCATTGACATGCATAATCCATAATCTAAAAAAAAGATAATAGGCTATTATAATTCTTCTTTAATGAAGCTACTAAAGCAAAGGCAGTTTTGTGTTCAAACCCTTCAAACATGCATCACTTATAAGCATATGCCTTTTCCCAGATGTGTAATTCATGCTGAAGAGCAGTTCTTGGAATGCTTTTCCAATAAGATCCTTCAACTTCACAAAGAACCATTCAAATAAATACTCGGGGATTATTTTATCATTTTATTTTTATTTTTATTATACTTTAAGTTCTAGGGTACATGTGCACAATGTGCAGGTTTGTTACATATGTATACATGTGCCATGTTGGTGTGCTGTACCCATTAATTCATCATTTACATTAGGTGTATCTCCCAATGCTATCCCTCCCTATTCCCCCCACCCCACAACAACAGGCCCCAGTGCGTGATGTTCCCCACATCTGGGATTATTTTTGTGGGTGCATGTGTGTGTGTGTGTGCGTGTACTTCTTCCCAAAATGGTATCTCTTCATTCTAATTATTTGCTTTTACATGAACAGTTTTAAAAAGAGATACATCGCTGCAGATAACTAAAAATGTGGGTATAAATGTCAGATGCTCCATCTAAGTTACAATTTCGTTTTATGATTAGTTTTATGTTGATACCATTATTTTTATCAATTACATAAAAATATGTTATGCTTTTGATATGAAAATATAGTTTTATTTTCAGTGACATGAAATCTGGAAGTCAACAAAGAATCATTATTATTTTAATAATATAAATTTTTTAGTTCATTTTACTATTTTCTTTCATTCTTGTTTTCATTATCAAAAATAGGAGCTATATAAATGAACCTTAAACATAGATTAGCTTAAAAATCAGTGTATTAATATGTATTTGAACTATTTTCTCATTTTCAAATCCCCACACGTTTTTGTACCTTTTGTCATTTCCAATGCATATGTTTCTATTTATAAAACACTTAAGTGGAGAAAATAGTGCTGCTTGTTTATCTGAAAACTGTCTTTCTACATAAAATAAAGGACAAGGTAAATTTAACCAAAAGCTGTAAAAGTGTCTATATTTTTTAACTTGTAAAATTTTGCTTTTATCTCCTTCCCAATAACAATAATCTCTAACAATAATATTCTAAAAGTTGTTTTCAAAATGGGTAAATTATTATAGAGAAAACCAGGGTATGCACAGTTAAACTAAACAACATAAAATGAAACTATATAATAAAAATGTATACAAATAGCAACTGTACTGAGTCATCAATAAGGACAAAACGTATTCTTCCATGACAGATACAACTGGTATCATTTAATCAGTATTCATGGGTAAATATGAGACAAATATTATTGTGATCAAACATTTTCTAAATAAAGTTTAATATTTCATATTATTAAAAAGTTCTTCATTCTGATTTATTATTAAATTTTGTGTACTCAATACAAAACTCAATATCTTGAATATAGTTGAGACAGCTGCATACTTCAGATATTTTATTCTACTGTATTTTATTCCATCATATTTAATTATATTTATTTTCAGAGATAAAGGGATCAGAAGTATTATTAAATGTAAGTATAGATGCTCATTTTTTCTATATCAGTAGAGAGACTTCTAGGTAAGCATAGAAACATGAACACATTTTTTTCTTTGATGAAACCTCAGTAAAATAACTGTAAGGGGATTTTTTTGATTATGCATTAACCTACAAAGAATAAAGGTTGTGGATGAGCAAATTTAAGCATAAGAGATACATACTGAAAACAGCTACAACCATAAAATGTATGTGGATATGTGTTAACTGCCATTTTAGACCTGAGAAATCAAAATAAAAATGACTAATAGGAGAAAGAAGTAGAGTCTAGGATAAACTGTATCACACAATGGAACTCTGAATGTTTCAGTAATTTAGTCACTATATTCATTTAAAAGTGCGGTTAAAAGTGTATCTGAAAACAGGGGCATTGTTTAAATCCTGCAAAGAAAATTACTAGGTGCCTTTTCTCTACCTGCTAGAACTTTGGAATCTTACTCTTTGTAGGTGTTCAAAGAGCAATACAGTAGATTAAGGGCATGGAACTTGGTGAAGACAGAGATGTTTTATAGGAAATATAGGGAATCATGTGAAAGTCTGGGTGATCGATTTCTCCAATTTCTTTCCCTTGGCTACAGTAAACACACAATCAGATTACTCCTGGTTTGCTCATACTCCACCCTCACCTCCATTCCTACTGCTACCAGTAACTAGACAAAGATACCTCTCTGTTGCAACCAAGGAGAACAATAAACCAATGACTGGAATTCATCAAATGAAATGACTGAGTGCCTACCTAGCAACTTAAACTTAAGTCCTCCAGTTCATAAGCCCCAGCAAGGCTCACAGATTCCCTGAAAATTTTTAATAGCTTTCTTATTAAATATTTTTTAAATTCCCAAATGTAACCAGATATGTGCAGAAATCCTCTAATATGAAAAATAAACCCAAGCATGCATCAGGTAATGAAGAACCAATAAAACACAAAACAAACAAACATAAACTTAAAGGAACCAGAGATACAAAGTAGTGCATGTACCAGAAAGAAAAATGGCAACAAATCTGATCATTGATATCCTAAATAAAGGTAAGTAAAAGAAGATATTACTTTCTGAAAATCAGAGCACTATACCATAAAAACAGTACCTTTAGAGAGCATAGAATGATCTTAAGATATGCATTTCAGAAAGCATCACAGGATCCTTAGGATGTCACTTGACCAGCCAGAAACATCTGTGGCCAGCAGTGCCTCTGCTTGGGTTTTGCTTGTGCCTCCTGGGCTCATTTTGTCCACTCAGCCTGGCAGGCTGCACTCCACTAGTGCTACTGGCCTGGATCCCATGACTGCCAAGGGCGATCCAGGTGCAGAGTGGCGAGGGGTGTGTGAGTGAGCGAGCATGCGGTCTGGCCACTGCACACAGTCAGGCATGCTAACTGCAGCGGGGTGGGCAGCTCTAAATGCCAACACAGGCACCGGCTCCATGCAAGGCTGCAGCTCAGTCAGAAGGCTTCTGATGTAGGCACCAGCATATGGATAAGGGAAATGCAGTGGTGCCTGAAAGCTTGGAGACGCCAAAAACTGCAGAGCCCCAAAGAGAGTGTTACATTGTGTCACAGCCCTGGCTCAGGGAGCACCTAGGTCTGGGCTCCCAAAGGCACAGTAGCTCTTCTCTCCTTTTCATCACTTGCAACATGGCAAGCAGGGGGCATGTTTCAGCCCTGTTTGTTATAACTCTTTCAGTCTTGCCATTTGACTGGTTCCCAATTCATGTCCCACAACCAGGAAGAATTAGGTACATGGACAACTGGAGGGTGAGCAAGGAAGAAAGGAGCTTTATTGAATGAAAGAACAGATTTCAGGAGGCCAGAAGTGAGTAGCTCCTTTCCACAGGTAAGTGGTTCTGACGAGTGTCCAGTTCTCAGGGGAGAAGTGATGCAGATTGCCTAGTTTCTTTTTGCCGGGAGGTTGTCCTATTGAGTGGAGACCCAAAGTGGGTTCTCCTTCCCTCAGGTAGTAGTCCCAAAGTCTGGGTCTGACTGAGTCTGGGGTTTTATGGGCTCAGAAGAGAATAAACCATGCTGATTGTTCCATGGATGGCCATGGAATGGCCCGGAAAAGCACTGTCTTGATTGGCCGAAAAGTCATCAATGAGGTTTTCACTCCAGGCTGTGGACTTCGCCTAGAACTGGCAGCCTTACTCCCAGGCTTCAGGCCATTCCTGGCTTGAAGGTGGAGTTTCACTGGGGATCTGACCATTTCCACCCAGGAACCTATGTGCTTTCCATCATCAACATGCCGACTATGGCACCCAGGCTATCTGTGTTGACGGGCGTTTGTAGGCCCCCACCGAGCTGTCCTCAGTGCCCCCTGGCCTCCTTCCCATCCCCGTTGGTGCCCAAAGTCTGTAGGGAGCCGAGGTGTCAGAGGACTGGCATGTAAGTGCCACCCCAAGGATGTGCACACCCAGCTGGGTCGCAACAGCAGCTTTGCTCCGCACGGGATTGGGTGCCGGGATCAGGAAGAGGCCAGGAAGCAGGAACAACCACTTCTGAGCCTGCAGGGGCAGGCTGAGGCTTCCGAGCCCCCAAGAGCTCGGGATTACCTAGGTCCAGAGCCGTCTCTGGGAGGCTGCAACTGTGGCCTGGAAGCGCAGAGCTCCTGCCCTGCTAACTATGTAGGGCTGAGGATCCCACCTGTTCCCAGCTCCTGCGGGCTCCATGGAGCTCTTAGCCTCAGCCATGCCTCCCCCGCGGCAGCTGGCATCACCGCAGCCGCTGCTCCAGACAGGCCATTGCCGCCAGCAAAAGTAAAACATAGAATAATATGGTTAGAAATAAAACTGAAAAGGATTTTAGAAATTTAGAAAAATATACGATTTAAAAATACAGAATCCTACAGTAGAGGAAGTGGAAGGAGAAAATGATCAAGGAGCTAACACAAGAATATTTCCCAGAAATCTTCTTATCAAGAAATCTTCATACCTATGAAGATAGAAGTATCTTAAAAAATGGATAAAAAGAAGGTTCATGCCAATATATTATTATTGCATTTTTTGAACACAGAAAGATGAAAGATGTGTGAAGAGAAGGAGTGTCTACAGAAGGATCAGGAATGGCATGGGACCTACATATCTAGAAGTTCTTCATGCTTCACAGAAAAAATACTTTTTAATCTAGACAGCTATATCCAACAAACCATCATTTGAGGGTCAAAGTAAAACCAAAACATCTTCAGAAGGGCCCTTTTAAAATATTTACTTTTCTAGTTATAAAAAATAACTATATCAAGAAAAATAATAAGGTACAAAAAGATGAAGAAGTACATGGGAGAAAGAAAGGAGAGGTTGACCTTCGAAGATGGGGGATGAGAATTTCCAGGGTCAAGAGAAAGGTTATATCTTTTTAAAGCTTGAAAGTAGGTTTTGAGTGAAAGTAGGTTCCAGACGAGAGTGAGAGGACTGAGCGGGCCAAGGAGGTATAGTCATTTTAAAAGTAAAACACACATTTTTCAATACTTGTTAATTACTAAAAGTATAATTACAATTTTATTCTACAATTTAAGTTTGAATCTATGTTAATTATGGAAAATGTAAGAGAATATTATGAACTCCTGGAGCGAACATGATTGAAAGGAAATATACTGCATACTTTTGGTTTGGGGAAAAATGCACTCTTCATAAACACTGAATTCTGATTTAATCTAAAATTATATGATAGCAATGGGGACATGATGGAAAGAGAAGAACGTTGATATACATTTATGTCGAGGTATAACAGATGGACACCTGCTGTAAGAGAGCTAGATCTTTAAAATATTTGATCAAAAATAAATTGATAATATCTAGAACTTTAAAAAAGTGTTATTAATATAAAAATGTCACTAAAATACGTAGAAAAAAGCAGAATAAGCTACTGAATGAGTTTAAAATGTTTACTTCTCTAAAAAGGGAGCAGGAGAGGTGAGATGTGGAAAGTGAATATTAGCTTTTGTTTTGAGCCCTGCAAAACGAATTGACTTTTATATGTATGTAGTGCTGTCATAAAATTTAAATTAAATGCACGTAATGTATATTATTATATACTTAAGAGTCTCACGTTGTTTCATACTATAAATGCAAACACTTATTTAGAAAAAAAACAAAAATTACATGCCAAAGTAAAAAAAAATGTATATATTTGGTGACATTCATGTGGATGATATATTTTATTTGGGTTAAGCTTTTTGCATTCGCATTTGTACGTGTGTATATGTGAATGTGTGCATGTGGGAACACTGCCAGATCTCTTAATTTTTTATTTTCTTTGAAGTAAAGGAGAACTCTAATCTTTTCCTCTGCTTCTGTTTCACATATATATCTTTTGTCTTACATTCTTCATCAACATTTTTTTTACCTTATCTTTTCCTTCTAATAGCTGTCATAGTTTTATGCTTGCTCTTTTAACACACAATGGGGCCAAGCAGCTTACCACCAATAATTTTAGTACTACATAAAAATAGGATTGAATTGGAGTAAGCAAAGGCTTCAAATGCTTTACACTCTCTTAAAAAAACTTACTATATTATTTTTTTCCAGAGGCACTTTTCAGTTCAAGTTTTCAATGCAAAGGAGAGTTTGATTAAAAGTGAAGCATTTTAAGATACAATTTCTTGGTGGTGTAATTTGGTAATCGTTGTTTTTCATTTCTTCATGTTGACAGTCTTGTTTTCATCAAAGACCGATTTATAGGAAATAAGAGCCACGTGTTAATCTGCTTTCTAACTTTCATGCGTCCATTTTGTGCCCTTCTTGTGCCCTTCTAACTTTAGAATTGGAAGACCGAATAAACAGTCTTCATTTCTTCTATGGCTACCCACAGACCTGGGAGCTAACCACATAAAACAGAGAATCAGTGTGGGCTGTTGAGTGACACTTTATTTTACATAACTTTTCATTTATTTCCAAAGTCTGAAAAAGTTTACTTCAAGTTATGGCAATCATCTTTATTTTGGTTTACATTATGTTAAATATGAGAGATAACCTCCACACTTTGGGAGCTGAAGTTGTAATTTTCTTTACTTTATTGCTGCAATTGCAGAACCTAACATGTTCCTTGCATACACTAGCATTCAATAAATATGTGTTAAATGAATTAATGAATGCATATTCTTTAAATTACCAAGAAAAATTAATAAAATAGCAGTTGCCACATAAAATGCTATTTAAACTATATCAAATACTGTGGGTTTTTTTTTATGACACATACATTATTTAAAGCATCTTAGCAATAATATTTCCACTGAAATTACCAGAAACACAATTCAAAGATAAAGATATAGAATAATTTTGTTTCTTTTTCTTCTACTTAGTTTTGCTTGACTGTACTGTTATGTTTAGTAAGGAAAGAAGGCCAGTGAATAGCCTGAGTGTTTCCAGCCAGAAAAGAGATAGCTTTAGGCAATAAGAGGAAAGACACATGCTTGAGTCATATGTCCAACTCAGTATATGCCATCATGTTCAGGTAAAATGGTACTATTATTACACGCTTGTATCAAGGGACTATTTCTGAGACCAATATACTATTAATCTTTTGTATATTTTATTACTCTTTACATACAGATAATAAATATTTAACTTTTGGTATTTTGTGTGGTTCACTGAAAAAGGGATTAATCTCTTCAAGCTTAATGATTGAATGATAGATTGACTTTATGCGTGTGAAAGCATTTTTAGAACTCTCAAGCTGGAAACTATTAAGTTTCTTTGTCAATCATCCCTTGTAGGGTCCCTTTATAGACTGGGAGGTAGAAAGTTGAGTCAGACTCATTAGAAGCCCCAGAGTACTGTAGTTCGCTGCTTATCTTGTATAATAGTTGAAAGCTGCAGCAGGAGAGGAATTTCTATAGGTTTCAGTGTTGTCACTAACAGTGGGGAACAAAGATAGCCTTGGAGAGAGACATTGTTAAAAAAGATGCATACATATGTAACAAACCTGCACATTGTGCACATGTACCCTAGAACTTAAAGTGTAATAAAAAAAAGAAAGAATGAAAGAAAGAAAGAAATTTTTGCCAAAAAAATAGATGTCGAAAAAAACCTAACCAAACTTCATAGCATTAACAAGGAACTGTCTTTTTTGTTTACTCTGAGTTAAAGAAAAAAAAGGATATCCTACATTCAACGAGTATGTTATTTACTTTTATCTAAACACATTTACATTAACCAGTCTATATTACCTGGAGACAAATATTTCAAATAGTGATTTTTAAAAAGCTAGATCACAATATTGTAGATATCAGAGATAATATGATATAGCCACCCAATACAGAGAACAAAATATTTATTATCATAATACTTTAATTGCTTTCTGTCATAAAGTTAGTATCACTAAGCTCTTAAAAAGCAATAAGTAGGAAAAAGTGGTTTTTTTTTTGATCGAATTTCACAAAACAAAATTCTGAAGAGAACTTCTGAAACAAAAAGTCTTCAATATAATACAAAAATTAGCCAAGAAAACAAGAAAATATGTACTTCCAAACTAAGCAGGAGACTAAAATATCTTCTTTCAAAAGATATATGTAACAGAATGTTTAATAAGGATTCTTCAATTAACTTTTGATCTTTTTGTTTGTTACTTAGTCTTTAAAATTAAACATTTAAATATTATTAAAAACAGGAAACTTCTTTACTATCACTTCCAGAAATCATATGGAAATTTTGGCATATTTTGAATGACTATATATAGATGAGACTTTTTTGCCTCAATTTTAAGGCAAATAGATGAAAGCCTATGAGGGTGTAATTACTACTGGTTGAGAACGTTTTTCTAAGTGTTAGCATAGACACATTTTACTACAGTCACACTGGCATCTGCTCTAACTCTTTAAAAACACCTTAGGGCATGTGAAGCAACAGATCATAGCAAAGGAGGATGATTGTTTTCAGATAACTGCTGTGACACAAAATTTCTTCCTAAGAATCAGCAATGCTGGTTTTTAAAACTTGGTGTACTCCACTGCCTCAATTTAAAACATGAAAGATGTGTCTTGTTAAAAGGTTTAGACATTAATGGTTAAAAATAGAAAGCATTTCACAAAGAAGACTTACTCATAAATTATAAAATTAGAAGACTGTTGATTACACTCATTTCTCTTAACTTTATTGAGACATATATTGCATGATATTAAAATTCAAATATTTTAAGTGCACACTTTTATATACTCACTGATGTAACCACTACTTTAATGAGTTACAGAACCTGTGTATCAATCCCCTCAGTGAGCTTCCCGGTTCCCTTTTGTAGTCAGTCTCTCCTATCGGCACCAGGAAACCACGGATGTGGTTTTTAACAACACCGTGGTATTACCGGTTCTAAAGCTCCGTGTATATGAAATACTACAATGTGTACTCTTTTACTTTTTTCCACCATTTTTTGAGATCTATTTATGGCAGTCTATCTTTTGATTACTTCATTTCTTTTAATTCGTTGATCTTATTTTCCATTAGTAATATGAGTACATTCAAACTTAATGCTTTTAAGTCTTTGTTGTCTTGCTTTTGTTTGTTTCTTTGTTTTTGAGATGGAGTCTTGTTCTGTTGCCCAGGTTGGAGTACAGTGGCACAATCTCTACTCACTGCAACCTCCCCCTCAGCCTCCTGAGTAGCTGGGGGATTACAGGTGTCCACCATCACGCTCAGCTAATTTTCTGTATTTTTGTTAGAGATGAGGTTTCGCCATTTTGGCCAGGCTGGTCTTGAACTCCTGAATTCAAATTATCCACCCCCAACTCGGCCTCTCAAAGTGCTTGGATTACATGTGTGAGCCAACGCACCTGGCCCGTTTTAAGTCTTTGTTTTCAGCATCCAAGATCTGTGTCATTGGGTTTAGATCTGTATTATCAATTTTTTAAATTCTTGAGAAAGTATTTTTTTTTGTTGTTTGTGTCTTCCTGCATTTCATAGTTTTTGTTTTGGACAATAATGTTGTTGATGATACATTGAAAACATTTGAATTGTTATATTATTTGAAGAGCATTATTTTTCAACATCTGTTAAAAGCCGCCTGAGCACAGGCATATCTATCTGTAAAAAATCTAAGGTGGTCTTCCAAGTCCCTTGAACACAGTAGGACTTAACCTTCAGTTTTCTCCATCCTGAGGATTTTGCAGGTGTCTTAATCTTAAAATAGGTTTAGAGTAATCCAAGACCTAAAGCATGGTTGTTATTGCTAAGTTATAGCCTTTCTCTTGTGGCAGTTGAATGCTAGGGGTGGTAATAAGGTCTGTACATTATGACAGTTTTGGAAATCCTGGATTTCCACAGCAATGATTGATGTCTAATGTTTCTGTTCTGTTTTCAATCTCATGGTAACTTCTCTCTGGTAAATCTGATATGATGTTGGTCTGAGCATGTATTGCCCAGCTCTTGACCAAGAAATCCCAGAGAACCCCTACTCAAGCTCCTAGGGTTTCCCTCTGGGAAATACCCTTTTCTCTAGTGCTTTACTCTGCTCAGATCAGCTGCTTAATCTGCTCTGAACTCTAATCTTGGCCTCAGCTCAGCAAGATCATCACAATCTACTTAAATTAGAGCTTGCCGTGGAGTCAGGAGAGATGGGATGTTTTGGGGGCTTGTATCATTTGTTTCCTGCCTTTCTGAAATTGCAGTCTTGCATTACTGAATGCTGAAACACATTTGTTGTGTATATTTTGTCTCACATATGTTGTTCAGATTTGCATTATTTTAAATAATTAAGAATCTGATGTTACTCTTTCAATATCAGAGCAGAAGTTCAAATATTTTAATTATATTATTTCCCACAACTTACACAAAATTAGGATATAATTCACTTAGAGAGATGCTCAGATTTGCTCATGTCTTTTCCTTCAAGTGGAGTTTTGAATTTTGATGTGTTTGGGATTTTTAATCATCATCTTAAATAATTTCATTCTTCAAGTATACAGAATGTGTTGGGATCAGAGAAAGATTATTTATTTAAAAAACAAATAATGACACCCACACATCAATTCTTACCACATTGGCAATTACATGAAAGTCCCAAATGTCCCACACAAAATATTCTATGATACAAAGAATAGAGAAAAATAAATTGTATATGATTACATACATTAGAGATGCAGCTGTCACCTTTTCTCCCACTTTAAGGTGATTGAAAACCCTTTCTATTGGGATACAAGATGGAAAGAATTCTGAGTTCACTTACTCAAATGTTGAAATGTAGACAGATGCCTCCAAGGACCAGATACAACTTGGTGGCTCAGGGTTATCCAACATATTGATGTCTCCATGGTCCTGGTTTTCATTTTGCACTTTAACATACACACACACACACACACACACGTCTGAGTTAATTCCTCTGAAGTTCTCCATGGATAGATAGGTGTAAATAAACTTTCTAAGACTTGTTCTTAACCCGGAATCCCAAGTTCTTAACAAAATTAATACAGAAAGTCCCTGTTCTGCAGAAACACACAAATACTTTCATACCCTCATAATATCTCACAAAAATAAAAATTAAGAGGAAGTATGGAACCATTTCAATAGGGAAGATTTTCTAAGAATTTTACACTAAGAGGCCAGGCGCGGTGGCTCAAGCCTGTAATCCCAGCACTTTGGGAGGCCGAGACGGGCGGATCACAAGGTCAGGAGATCGAGACCATCCTGGCTAATGTGGTGAAACCCCGTCTCTACTAAAAATACAGAAAAAAGAAAAAACTAGCCGGGTGAGGTGGAGGGTGCCTGTAGTCCCAGCTACTCGGGAGGCTGAGGCAGGAGAATGACGTAAACCCGGGAGGCAGAGCTTGCAGTGAGCTGAGATCCGGCCACTGCACTCCAGCCTGGGCAACAGAGCGAGACTCCGTCTCCAAAAAAAAAAGAATTTTACACTAAGAGACACTGTTCGTTTAAAACAAACAAACAAAAAACAGTTATAAGACTTTTAATATTTTACTTGGAAGCAAATTATTATTAATAGATCTCTAACATATACACTACAGTATAGTTCAATCTGCACTATGAAGACACTTCTTGGGTAATGAGACTATTTTAAACTTGATTACAAACATGCAAATTCATGCAAATGTACAATTAAAATGGGGTAATTTTTATTTTATGTAAATTACAGCTCAGTCAAGAAGTATGAACTTTATGATAAAAACCTTTGTTGCACTTTAAGATTTTGTTTTGCCAACTAATCCCTCTGTTGTGTTATCATTTAACAATATCTATAATGGCAATCTTTTGAAATCAGAGTGTAGTATAAATGCTCTTTAGAACATCTATTTGTTAATTATTAAGCAATTTCAAAGTAGTAACAATAGTTATAAGAGTAGCACCACCAAAAATTTGAGTAGGGACTTCAAATTAATATTAAATTATTGACAGAACAATCAAGTAACCAAAAAAATAAAAATAGTGCCTAAGAATTTGTAGTTAATACTTGCTTTATGACAATTCTAAAATTATTTTAGGATAAGGAGTAATTATTCTCTACTAAAGATTAATCTCATCCTCTAAAGATTAGCCAGATCATATTTTAGTTATAAATATACATTGTAAACATTCTTCATATTGGCATAAATGAAATAGCAGAGGGCTAAGTGCAGTGGCTCATGCCTGTAATCACAACACTTTGGGAGGCTGAGGTGGGCGAATCATGAGGTCTGGAGTTCGAGACTAGCCTTATCAATATGGTGAAACCCTGTCTCTACTAAAAATGCAAAAATCAGCCGAGTGTGGTGGTGCATGCCTGTAGTCCCACCTACTCACGAGGCCGAGGCAGAAGAATCTGTTGAACCCCAGAGACGGAGGTTGCAGTGAGCCCAGATCGCACCACTTCACTTCACTTCAGCCTGGGTGACAGAGCAAGACTCTGTCTCAAAAAAAAAAAAAAAAAAAAAAAAAAAAAAGAAGCAGAGGTATGTATTATGTATTCTTTTTTCTGCCAAAAAAAAAAAGAGAAAAATATGAGGCGTGTGATCCACTTTCGTTAAGGAGCTAAATAAGAATTAATGTTTGTATTTAAAGACAAATATTTTTTGACCATTTGCTTTGATTTTATCAAAGGTCTGAAACCACAATCTCTAGATATGTGTCATTTATGTTGATATATAAACTCTGCATTATATATCAGCTATGGTAAAACTTTGATTCTCTCGAGGTCCTGGATCTTCTTTTGATTAATCAAACTTGATTGACTAACACATCATCATTATGTGAAGACTGAGTTATACCATTCACGTAAAGATCCATTATTAAAGACTTATTTTTGTGTGTTGTACAACATAAAGAGGCAATTTTATGTCTTTTTAAACTTAGATTTAAAAAAATCTAACATCAGCTATTAAAAACTACAGATTTTCCCAATAAATATTTTTCTACCTCTGTCATATGTGTATCCATATACATGTGAGGGTCTTTCTTAAGATTTCTTGTCTACTTGACTATCACCAATATTACTGTTTTAATTTCTACAATTTGAATTAATCGTATGCCTGATATAACTAGACCATAAGAAAGCACATCTGGATCTGAGGAAGATGATTTTGTGTCACTATGGAATATATTTTCAAATGGATGAAGTGATTAGACAGTTTTTTGTAGTTATAATTTTTGGTGAGAAAGTTTGTGTGAAAGTTGCACATGGGTAATGTACATGGATAAAGTGGTAGAATGTTCTAGAAACTTAATTTTCCCACACTATTTCCCTTCTCCCGCTCTCTCTCTCTCAATCCATCTCTTTCTCTTCATCTGTAGTATTGAAACTCCTGATCTTCATCAGGATACACAACAACCTAGAAACAATTATATACTTCCCAATCACCCATAATGTTAGTTGTGAGCATGTTTATATTCCGTAGCTTACAGATCCTAAGGACAGTATTGTGTATAATTTTCAGAGCATGGTTTGTTGTTGTTGTTGTTGTTTTACTTCTATTTATTTTTTTGAGATGGAGTCTCACTCTGTCTCCAGGCTGGAGTGCAGTGGCTCAATCTTGGTTCACTCAGCCTCCACCTCCCGGGTTCAAGCAATTTTCCTGCCTCAGCCTCCCTAGTAGATGAGACTACAGGCACGTGTCACCACACCCAGTTAATTTTTGTATTTTTGGTAGAGATGGGGTTTCACCATGTTGGCTAGGATGGACTCAGTCTCTCGACCTCGTGATCTGCCCCGCTCATCCTCCTAAAGTGCTGGGATTACAGGCCTGAGCCACTGTGCCCAGCCATTTTATTTTATTTTTTTTTAAGTGATGTGATTTCTTTCCTCACCTGGTCTCCTTTCTTTTTAGCTAAAATACAGACGCTATGCCTGCAGCTCCTGACATCATTTTAGTCAGAGACATTACTTTGGGAATGAATATCATGAAAGACAAAGCAAATAATAAACTTTGTCTCTAACAAGAAACATCATTTTAGTTCTAGACCAACTATGTGAAGTTTTCTTGTAATTGAAAGGAAAAGCAGCATCCTTCTCTTTTTAAGCAACTGTGACTTGAGGTATTATGTTACTACTTTCTGAGCTTAATCCCAACTAATGCAGATGACCAATAAGAACTCAGATTATAAAACAAAAAAAAAATATATACTCTTTGCATTCAGAGAGAATATACTGACTGTGGAGCACGATAAGAAGTAATGGTGGCAACGGTGTATCATTCAATATAATCGAAAGTTGTTATTTCAGAAAGTTTTAAAAAATAACTTTAAAAGAGAGGTACAACATATTTTACACAAAAGAATTATAGTTCAATGCATACAGATATAAGCAACAAAAATAAAACTGTATGCATTTCTGAACAAATACTTCCAGTGAAAGGAAAAAAAGGAATTTTGAGTGTGTGTCAAGGGCTCTAATGATTTCATTTTAACATACATCTTGTATCATATGTCATATTTTGTAAGAATTACTTTATATTATACTATAGAGGAAAACCAATACAACCATAAAATCAATACATTTTAATTTAAATATAATATCACAGCTGCATGATAATGGGTTAACAATGTATTAGAAAGCTGAGAACTTCTTTAGTTTCCAAGGCAACTAATTTTTCCATTTTGTATTCAAAGTTTAAGGGCGTTTTGAAAATTAAAGATACTGTAACACTACTTTCATTTAAGGATCAAAAATAAGAAATTTGATTTTAAATTGTAGCATTTTGCAAAAAGTGTCATGAAAATTTTTATTTTTTCAACTCATATTTTATATAGATTCTTTACATATACACAGAACTAAAAAACAAAACACTCTCACATAAGCAGGCGAGCAAGACAAAAATATCAAAAACAAAACTACAAACAACATTTTCTAAGTGCCATCATTTTTTCAAATCATGATTTATACTACAGTATCCATGAAAACAAAAATACTTTGGTAACTCGATTCCTAATGTAGTTTCATGTTCACCTAGGAGGTTGTACATTTTCCATAACATCTAATATAATGTTGACTGTTTAGGAAACTTGAGCCTATCATCAGCCTTCAGGTTCTCTGGCTTTCCTTTTTAGATCTATCATAAATTTGTTCTAGATTTCCCAGTTTAACACCAAGTAATTAAATAAGTCCCCTTTTTGCATGAATTACATGCAGTTCTTTTTATGAAATAAAGATGTTGGAGAATTAAGGTTCTCTTAAAAAGTTAGGAGTGAATAATCAGTGCTCCCAGCATTGTCACCTAAAGTAATCTATAGAAAGGGACGCTAGCCATAGCACCCTCAAGGAGTAAGGAACATTCATCCACATGCTATCAGAGAGTGAAAATTAGTAAAATAATCTAGATAGCTTTGGAGGTCACAGAGTTATACTGAAAATATTTTAAGTAAGTCAAAATTCTAAGTAAGGTCTTATGCAGAATTTTTTTTATTAGTCTTTAAGTAAAATGGGCCTAGAGTTTTCAAGGGTCCAGGAAATGTAAAAGATCTTAAAAAAAATTAAAACAAATTTTGTTTCTGTAATAACAATAGAAGCCTGGAAATTAGAAAGTAATTCATGTTTACTGAAATAAATATAAAATGTAACACTATATCAAATTAACTATCATATTAATAAAATCTTGCATTTATAAAATATACTAAATTAGAAATAGTTTGGTTTTATTTTCTCACTTTGTAAAACTCCTCCGGATTTGATTTGTTTAGTTATAAATTATAGCCAATTGTGAATTTAATAAGTTCATTGTTACAGAATTATTTCAAAAGCAAGATGTTTAACAGAATTCCTTTACATTGTTATAGAAATAGGTATACCCATTATAGATGCATTTCTATTCTTGTATTTGACATGTTTCAGTCTATAAATTAAGCAGGCCTAAATTCTGCAAAAGTCTTAAATAGCCCCAGTATTTCAAATACCAACACATTTATCCAAGCTCTAAAATATTGTGTTAAATTTATAAACAAGTGGAGTCAATAGACAACAAAGCTCATGTGCTTTTATTATCCTTTTAATATATTACTATTCTGGGCAAAAAATACAAAAGACAAATTAGATATATTTACCTACTTCACAATAGTGTAGCAAAGAAGAAATATATGAATAGTTGTCATATAATATACCTGGAGAGAAATATAAAATTTTAGCACAGATAACATACTGTTAATTGTGGTACTTACTTGATTCTGCTTGACTATACACTTAACAGTATCTGAACTAAGGGCTAGATGATGCTTGCGTATGCAGTGCGGTGCATTGCAAAAGAGGAATACCTAATTAAAAATACACTGACTTTATATAGGTCTACTGATGACCTCTCTGTCTAAGAGAGAAAGACAGAGCTTGTGTTTACTCTGGAGTATAAAAGCATCATCTCCAGGATGGGGAATGAGACTTTACTGTCCTAGAATATTTCTGAGGAGAGAGGCTTTATCTATACTATAAAAAGAATACCTTCTCTGACACAAAGGGAGGCAATACATAAATCTTCTAAGAATATGCATTTGTTATGCATAGCAAAATTCTGAGATTCAAAAATATATTCAACATGTTTGCTCACCTCAGCATAGACTTGTAAAAGAATATATTTCTGTAAATATGCAAACATCATTGCAAAAATCATCAGTGCTTTTACTTAGAAAGTCCAGACTGCAGAAACATGATATGGTAATGAAAATCGTGTATCCCAATGGACACATAATCTTGTTTGTGGTATTTAAGGTTTTATCAAGTACAGCTATTTTTATATAAAAATGTTTGTAGAGACTTATCAAAATAACAGTCTCAAAAGACAAGTAAAAGTAGTAATACAAAATGATGATAACATCAATTTTTAAGAACACTAAATTCATATTTTTGAACAACTAGAAACATTTTATTGCAGTCTAAATTGACATATTTATTGATAGTTTAGTCCAGATTTGCAATCCATGTTGGAAACAATTCTAACTCATAGCTCTCAGTCCTTCTGATATGATTTGCTCTGTGTCCCCACACAAATCTCATCTTGTAGCTCTCATAATTCCCACGTGTTATGGGAGATATCTTTTGGGAGATGATTGAATCATTGGGATGGGTCTTTCCTGCACTGTTCTCATGATGGTGAATGGGTCCCACAAGATCTGATGGTTTCAAAGAGATGAGTTCCCCTACACAGGCACCCTCTCTCTTTGCCTGCCACCATCCATGTAAGACGTGATTTGCTTCTCCTTGCCTTACGCCATGGTTGTGAGGCCTCTCCAGCCATGTGGGACTGTAAGTCCATTAAACCTCATTTTCTTCCCAGTCTCAGGCATGTCTTTATCAGTAGCATGAAAATTAACTAATACACCCTCATATCTGACAAAGATACTAGAATAATCACAATATATACATATATGTGATATATATACATATATATCACAAAGTATCTAATAACTCTATATTAAAGCTTTATAATAATCTTCTTTGTGTCAGTGAGGTTTGGCAAACAACATCATGTAACTTATTATGTTTTATTGCATTCAGCAATTACGTAACTAGTGATGATTTATAGTATCTGCATATATATACTGAATGCTATCAACAATTGTATTCAAAAATAATTAAGCATCACACATCACAAAAACTAATTCTTTATATTTAGTTGAGATTCTTCTTTGACATGCCATAGATTCTAAATATTTGACATGAGCTCAATTTTTAAGCTGCAAATTGGCAACCATTTTTTCTTAATTCAGAAATATTTTGAGAAAATATGTACTCAAGCTGTCAAATAAGCAATGTCTCTTGCACCACGTAGCGAATTGAAACTAAACAAAATTACATGAAATTGTAATATTTTAAATTAATTATACCTATTGTTGAAAAGATTATATATTTAGTAGATAATTAGCTTAATTGATTTTTTACTTCTGAAAATATTCTTGGCTTTTACGATTATAGGATTGTCTAACAAAACTTTCATAAAACAAATAAATAATGTATTTTATTAATTATCCATCCAAAAATAGTTTTTCTTTTGTGTAAGGACCAGGTCATTTGATAGCTGGCCAAAGTCACACACTTTGATCTTGTTAAATATGATTTAACTTTGTTGTTGAATATGAAAATTTGATTGGAAGTGACTAATTTATTTAATTTTCTTTTTATTTTTGAAGGGAATTTCTTTCCAAATTAAGAATGTATCTTCCAAGTATTTCTCTATATTATCACTTTTATTATGTATAAATTTATTTTCAGCAAACAAATACTTTTTGCTTTTTCATTTTATTCACCCCAGCAAATTTCACATGTCACTTGTTTAAGTGAAATTAACAATATACAGCTATTGAAGTTTTTAGAAAATGACTTCTCATGATACAGTCACAGTTTTTCTATTTTTAATCTATTGTGAATTACAAGAGTTTTCTCATTTTAAAATCAATATGTACGTGAGAATGACATTAGCAATATGGCAGAAGAGGAAGTCTGAGCCTTTGTTCTACCACAGAAATATGGATTTAATCATAATATGAGGACCGAATATGTCTATGAGAAGTCTAGGTATCAGTTAGGTTGAAGTACCAGATGAGCACAAAATCACAACTACATTAAAAAGAAAACAAAAGAACAATTTTACATTACCCATGTCAGCCAGGCCCCAAAGCCAACACAGCTCAATTCTGCAAGAGATCACCCTGACCTGTAATTTATTTCTTGGGAGAAAACAAAGAATAAATCATCATCTATTCAACTTCCCTGTTAATTTGGTGTGCTATCCAATGGGCTTCCGTTCACCTTACATGAAGTGCTGATGAAACTGTAAAAATGTGGATACCTGTGGCAGCTAAGAAAAAATAAAAAGGAAGTGGCAAATTTCTGTAGCTTAGCATAATTTTGTAAGATTGAGAGAAAAGATGGAACCTCAGGCTTCTCTCAAAGAAAGGAAATAGTAGAAGTTGAATGTGTGTCCCAAGTCCTCACTTTTCAGTGTGCTGCTTATAGGGCCAGATTATGTCTCACCTGTAATGCTGACAGAACTGGCACAATTATGGGAGGGAGCTAAGAACAAAATAAAAGTATATGATGATTGCTGTTTGATAGACATTCAGAGTTTCCAGCCAAAATTATTGGTGAAAATACTTCCCTGGTTAAGCCAGTCCATGAAGACTGGGAAGGTGGTTTTTTTCTTCAAATACACAATCACTAAAGCAAAGGTACATGGAACACAAATAATTAGGGAAACACGATACAATCAAGGAACCAAAATAAATTTCTGGTAACTGACTCCAAACAAATGGAGATCCACAACTTACCTGACAAATAATTCCAAATTCAAAATTCTTTAAAAACCTCAGTGAGTTGCAGTAAAATAGAGGTAGGCAAATCAGTGAAATCAGGAAAATAATGCACACACACACACTCACACACACACAAATGAGAATACCAACAAAAAACAATCATACATTAAAAAAAAAAAAAAAAAAACTGAAATACTGGAGCTGAAGAATATCTCACTTGAATTTTTTCATGGAAGACTTCATCAAGTAGAAGAAAGAATCAGTGAGTTGAAAGACAAATCATTTAAATTATCCAAGCAGAAAAGCAATCATTTTTTAAAACAACATAAGAAATAAAACAGAACCTACAAGTCTTATGGGGCACCATCCAAAGAACCAAAATAGCATTATGGGAGGTCCAGAAGAAGGGATAAAGAAGTAGAAAGATTATTTTGAAAAATAATAGCCCCCAACTTCTCATATCTTGGGAGGAAAATGGCCATCCAGATTCATGAAGTACTCTGCAAAAATAAAAACTCAAAAGGAAGTCTACACTGAGACATATTATAATTAAATTATCAAAAGGCAAAGACAAGGAGAGAATTCTGAAAGCAGCAAGAGAACAATGACTTGTTACATATAAGGGAGGTTATCTAAAACTATCAGGTTTTTTCAGCAGAAACCTTATGGATCAGAAGGGAGTGAAATAATATAAAGTGTTAAGAGGAAAAACAAAAACCTGCCCACCAAGGATACTATAATTAGCATAACTGCCTTTAAAAATGTAGATAAGATAAAGACTTTTCAAGACAAAGAAAAGCTGAGAGTTCATCACCCTGGATTTACTTTACAATAAAACCTAAAGGGAGTGTTGCAAGTTGAAACAAAACAGTGCCAAACAGCAACAAAAAACATACAAAATTATAAAATACATTGGTAGAGATAAATGTGTGTAAAAAGAATACTGTAATATGTAATAGTAGTGATTAAATTACTTTAAATTCTGATATTAAAGCTAAAAGACAAAAGTATTAATAAATATAAGTATAAACATAAGTTCGGGGAAAAGACATAGAAAGGTATAAATTCTGTCATCAATATCAAATGTATGGGATTGGGAAAAAGTAAACCTGCAGCTTTTGTATGAGATTAATGTATCAAGTAAAATAGACTATATAAAATGATATTTTATGTGAGCCCAATGGCAATCACACAGAAAATATTTACAGAATACACACACACACACACACACACACACACACACAAAGATAAAGAATTCAGAGCACATCAATACAAAAGAAAATCCATTAAATACAAAGGGAGATAGAGAGGAAAGGGATACAAGAATTACAATAGAGAAAAAAATAACAAAATGGTAGTAGAATATCTTTCTCTATCAGTAATTATCTTAAATGTAAATGGATTAAACTCTCATTTAAAAGACTTAGAGTGGCTGAATATAAATAAAGTAAAAACAAAAATACTAAGACACAACTATATGCTATGAGAGAATTGTTTTAGATTGAAGGACACACAAAGGCTGAAAAAGAAGAGATGAAAGAAATGGTCCATGAAGATGGTAACCAAAAAACGGCCTGAGATGGCAATATTTATATGAGAGAAAATAGACTTTAAATTAAAAGAAAGAAAGAAAAACTGTCATGAGACAGTCATTTTATAATGATATGAGTCAATCAACCAGGCATATATAAAAATTGTGAGTATATTTATTACCAACACTAGAGAACTTAAATACATAAAGCAAACACCGACAGAACCAAAAGGAAAATAGATAGCAATAACATAATAATAAGAAACTTTAATAATGCACTTTTAATAACAGCTAGAACATCCAGGCAGAAAGTCAATAAAGAAAAGTGGACATGAACAACATTATAGGAACAAATTGACCTAACAGGCATATACAGAACATTCTCCTCAACAGCAGCAAAATATATATTCTGCACAAGCACACACTGATCATTCTCCAGTATAAATTACATCACAAAACAAGTCTTAAGAAAGTTAAGATGACTGATATCATACTGACTATCTTTAACCCCAACTGAAAAAAATTAAGACATCAATAATAGAAGAAATAGCTGGGCGCGGTGGCTCAAGCCTGTAATCCCAGCACTTTGGGAGGCCGAGACGGGCGGATCACGAGGTCAGGAGATCGAGACCATTCTGGCTAACACGGTGAAACCCCGTCTCTACTAAAAATACAAAAAAAAAAAAAAAAAAAAAAAAACTAGCCGGGCAAGGTGGCAGGCGCCTGTAGTCCCAGCTACTCCGGAGGCTGAGGCAGGAGAATGGCGTAAACCTGGGAGGCGGAGCTTGCAGTGAGCTGAGATCCAGCCACTGCACTCCAGCCCGGGCGACAGAGCAAGACTCCGTCTCAAAAAAAAAAAAAAAAAAAAGAAGAAATATTGTAAATTCACAAATATGTTAAAATAAAGCAATGTACTCTTGAGTGATCAATGGGTAAAAGAAGAAATCAAAAGGGAAATTAGATAATAACTTAAATTAAAATAAAAACAAAATGTACCAAAATTATGAAACATAGCAAAAGTAGTTCTAAGGGAGAAGTTTATCATGATAAATACTTACATTAAGAAGGACATCAAATAAACAACCTAACCTTACCTTAAAGAACTAGAAAATAAGGCAAACTATGCCACAAATTCGGAGAAGAAAAGAAATAATAAAGGTTAAAGCTAAATAAATGGAGAATAGAAAAATAATTTTTATAAACTAATTGAGTTGGGTATTTGAAAAAATAAAATTGGCAGTTGGACTATGAAAAAAATGAAAGAATTCATATAAATAAAATCAGATATCGGAAAGAGACAACATTACAACTGATGCACGAAATAAAAACAATCATTATAGGGTAATATGAACAACTATACACAAGAAAAAATGCTGCACTTGTATAAAAAATTTAGCATGAATGGAGCTTGCAGGACTGAAATTTTCTCTGGGTAAGTCAGGGAGTTAGTGGTGAGTGAACATGAAGGTCTAGGAACTTCACACTACTGTAGACTTTATAAACACTGTAGACTTCATAAACACTAGATACAATAAGGCTACACTAAGTTTAAATTTTTTTTTTTTTTTTTTTTTTTTTTTTTTTTTTTTTGAGACTGAGTCTCGCTTTGTCACCCAGGCTGCAGTGCAGTGGTACGAACTCGGCTCACTGCAAGCTCCGCCTCCCAGGTTCACGCCATTCTCCTGCCTCAGCCTCCCGAGTATCTGGGACTACAGGCACCCGCCGCCACACCCGGCTAATTTTTTGTATTTTCAGTAGAGACAGGATTTCACTGTGTTAGCCAGGATGGTCTTGATCTCCTGACCTCGTGCTCTGCCCACCTCGACCTCCCAAAGTGCTGGGATTACCGGCGTGAGCCACCTCGCCCCGCCTATAATGTATATTTTTAATTATTTAGTAACAAATTGAACTTAGCTTGCTGTAATTTTTTCTTTTCTTTTAATTTTTTAAATTTTTATTTATTATTATTTTTTTTGAGACGGAATTTCGCTCTTGTTGCCCAGGCTGCGGTGCAATGGCCCGTTCTCGGCTAACTGCAGTCTCTGCCTCCCAGGTACAAGTGATTCTCCTGTCTCAGCCTCCCAAGTAGCTTGGATTACAGGCATGTGTCAACAACCCCAGCTAATTTTTTTGTATTTAGTAGAGACAGGGTTTCACCATGTTAGGCTGGTCACGAACTCCTGACCTCAGGCAATCCACTGCCTCGGTCTCTCAAAGTGCTGGGATTATAGGCGTGTTCCACCACGCCAGGCCAGCTTGCTGTAATTTTTAATAAACTTTCTAATTGTTTTAACTTTTTGTATTTTATAATAACACCTAATTTAAAACACAACCACTTTGTACATCAACAAAAGTTTTTTTTCTTTATGTTCCTATTCTATAAGCTTTTTATATTTTTAAACTATTTGTTTATTTTACTTTTAAAACTTTTTCTTAAAAACTAAAACACAAACACACATATTAGCAGATACCAATACAGGGTGAGAATCATCAAGATGTTACTAAGTAAAATTAAGTTTCAACTTTAATATTATGAGACCACTATTGTATATGCAGACCATCATTGACCAAAATGTTGTTATGTGGTGCATGATTGCACTTGTGTGTATACTACCAGAAAAATGTAAGTGCCAGTCTGAGTGTAATAAAACCATACTATCATATACAATGAAATGGTTTAAATAAAATATAGTGTGAACAAGACAGTAAGTTTGTGTTTATTAAATATTTTATAATGTTTCTGTCTTTAAAGTAGAAATTAATGCATGTCAAATAAAATTAACAATTTAGATCCTTATTAATATTTGCCACACTTCAAGGCATCATACCTACATGTAGGCGGTGAAAAGTGTATTGAATAAGACAATGTTAGTGGGTTCTCTAGCATTTCTTAGTCCTGAAGTAGGTTTAATGATATCTGTTTACATTTTAAGTCCTAAGTGCCAATATAATGCTGCAATTTTCAATTGAAGATACCTTATCAAATTCTATTTCAAAATAACTGCTGTCTAAATATCTAAAGGCCACAGGTATTCTAGGGTAAGTAACCCTGGTATCTTTTTAATTATTTATATGGCAGGTTTGGAATTGATTGATGCTAGCCTTTTTTTTTTTTCTTAGTCAGAAATAATGGCACACAGGGCATGTAAATTTTGATGGAATAAATACAATTATGATGAAGGGCAAGAAAGGTCCAGAACAAGGTATTTTTTGAGAGGAATAGGCAGAATCAGAGTGTTATAGCTAATGCATCATGCAGCTTGAGAGCAATGAGTTTCCGTAGAGGTTAAATGAGCAAGAATCAGAGGGAAATTTTAAAGGACAGAACAATCCCGAAAAAAAAACTGAAAAACAAAGTGTAGAAATGTTTGTGACCCACAAAAATAACTCAGGTGTTCACAGAAGAGAAGCACCTTATTTGTGGTTATATAATAAACTTTAGTTCATGCTCAGTTCCCTAGCAAGATAACTTAATCTAGCAATTTCAATGTATTTCCTTACTCCAATTCTGAGATTTAAAATGTTATTTCAGGGTTTAAATTGATTTGTTTGGCATTAATCTTTAGTTCATTCAGTATTGCTCTCTCCCCCTTATCCTTCTATCTAACCCTAAGTCTTGGGATTAAATAATTTCTTAGAATTTTATATTTAGATTATCATTATCTTCCATGGTCTGCGCTAATATCTTTAGTACACTGACCTCTATATTTCTTTTATCTAGACTAAAGAATCTGCTAATCTCACTTTGGCCTTCAGTTGCCAGACGTCTTCCTCATCTGAACCATGGAATCCATTGGGAAGTGCAGCCAAGTTCTGACTGATATTTTGGTATGGAAAACTTAAATGTGGACCCTGGAAATATCTGAATTATGTCTAATCTCCAGCTCTCTCTGAAGCTACAGGAAGCTACCAACAGAGGGGCCAATCTCACATTTTCTTTTGATAACATGAACTTTTTCTGCTTTTATTTGGAGTTACTCTATTTTGGCATGGTGTGCTTTGTGAGACTTACTTTTCCCTGATTTTCAAAATGTATGAGGGAAATACATATCTATATTGTGCTTAGATCTCTAAACCTATCACCACAACCACCTTCAAGAGGACTCAGATACCAAAAATATTTTCTGTTTTGTAAGCTCTCTGATGTACTCATATTTTTGGAAGTTCTCCTTGAGCTATGTAATTCTTACATCATTCACCAATCCAAAGGTTTGCTGGCCCCAAGGACTTCTGGTGCCAAAATATGCATGCAAAAGATTTAGGGTCGTGTGACTGACTGAAACTTCTAGAATAGCAATTATCATTTCAATAATCTTCCCTGTTACAGTGAGTAGATATATAAATTTCTTGGTTATTAACATGTAGAGAGATAGAACAGTAGTGATGAAAACATTGCTCTCCATCTTGTACTTCAAAACTGGCTCTGTTTCATTCTTTCCCCCATGTCTCCCTTCCCAGAAAACAAATTTCATACATACCTTAGTTTTCCTTGAGAATAAGATCTATAAAGGATTGTTGACCCACAAATGCTAACATATGCAAGTTAACTTAAGATTTTATCACACTATTGAGAATTTCAGTGTGGGAAATCTGGGAAACTAGACATGGTTTGTAAACCACAGGGTTGATAAAATAAATTTCATATCTCATTCCACAGTTACGTGAGTTCAGCAATGTGAGGCACAAGAAGTTCGTGGGTTCAGTAATTTTACAGATGAGGGTGTCATTTCTCCTTTGATGCCAAAAAGTGCATAATAGAGGGAATAAAATATAATAAGTTCAAATTCATGTTCAAAGGAAAATTATCTAAATTTAACTATTAGATATGACAGAGTAGGAGTCAACAAGGAAAATACTCTTAGATTGTTTTGAAAAATAAAAACACTTTTGGTTATGTGGATAAATAACTAGCAAAGAGTTAAAAATTAGTAGTCAAATTATATGAAAAATAACATCAGGAAATACCTGATGAGACTGCAGCAATTCAGTGACATCTTCAGGCTCCACTTCTAATTCTAGTTTTCTTGCTATTTTCACCACATCTATAGTTACTTCCTTCACCAAAGTCTTGAACCCCTTAAAGTTATCCAGGAGGATGAGAAACAACTTTCTCCGAACTCTTATTAATGTTATTATGTTGACCTCCTCCCATAAATCATGAATGATCTCAGTGGCATAAAAAATGGTGAATTCTTTCCAGAAGGTTTTTAATTTACTTTGCACACATCCTATAAAGGAATCACTATCAGTGGCAACTATGCCCTTACAAATGTACTCCTTAAATAATAAGACTTGGATGTTGAAACTGCTCCTTGATGCATGGGCTACAGAATTTACATTCTGTTAGCAGGCATAAGAATAACGTTAATCTCTGTGTTCATCTCCATCAGAGCTCTTTGGTGAGAAAGGTGCATTGTCAATGAGCACTTATATTTTGAAGGGGATCTTTCTCTTGTGAGCAGTAGTTCTCAACAGTAGGCTCAAAATATTCAGTAAATCATGCTGCAAAAAGATGTACCGTTATCCAGGCTTTGTTGTTTCATTTATGGAGCAAGGGTAAAGCAAATTTAGTGTAATTCTTAAAGATCCTAGGAGTTTCAGAATGACAAATCAGCACTGGCTCCAACATAAAGTTACCAGCCACATTAGCCCCCAGTAAGAGAGTTGACCTGTTCTATGAAGCTTTGAAGCTAATCATTGACTTCTGTCCAGCTATGAAAAGTCCTAGATGGCATGGTTTTCCAATGGAAGACTGTTTTGTCTACATTAAAAATCTGCTGATTAGTGTAGCCACCCTTACCAATTACCTTAGCTAGATCTTCAGGAAAACTTGTTGCAACTTCTCCATCAACACTTGCTGCTTCACCTTGCACTTTTATGTTATGAAACAAATTATTTTCTTAAACTTCATGAATCAATTTCTGCTACCTTCAGACTTTGCTTCTGCAGCTTTCACACTTATTTCAGCCTTCAGAGAATTGAACAGAGCTAGGGTCTTGCTCTGAATTAGGCTTTAGCTTAAAGGAATGCTATGACCAGTTTAATCTTCTATTTAGACAACAAAAACTTTGTTCATCAATAATGCTATTTTACTTTCTTATCATGCACATTTTCATTAGAGTTGCATATTCAATTATTTTTAAGAACTTTTCCTTTTCATTTACAACTTGGCTAACTGGTTAATGCAAGAAGCCTAACTTTGAGCCTATTTTGGCTTTTGGCATGTCTTCCTTAATAAGTTAAATTATTTTTAGCTTCTGATTTAAAGTGAGAGACATGAGACTCTTCTTTCACTTGAACACTTAGAAGTCACTCTAGGGTTATTAATTGGCTTAATTTCAGTATTATCGTGTCTCAGAAAATAGAAAGGCCCAGGGAGAAGGAGAGAGATAAGGGAATTTCTAGTCAATAATGTAGTCAGAATACATAGCATTGAAAAATCAAGTTTGCAGTATTAAATGGGCACAGTTTGTGGCGCCCCAAAACAATTACAAGAGTAACAACAAAGATCACTGATCACAGCTCACCACAACAGATATACTAATAATGAAAAAGTTTGAAATATAATCAGAATTACCAAAATGTGACACAGGGACACAAAGTAAACACATGCTGTTGGGAAAAAAAAATGGCACCGATAGAATTGCTTGATATAGGGTTGTCACAAACCTTTGGTTTGTTAAAAAGAAATAATGCTGTATCTGTGAAACACAGTAAAGCAGAGCACAATAAAACTAGGTATGTTTGTAAAGTGTTATAATGTAGACAATTTGAAAGATGGAAGACATTGTGTCCCTTTTTAAGTGGTATTACTAGCATCCTCCATCAAGCAGGATTGAATTTCTGAGTAAGATCACCCTGGAAAAGGTTATAAAATATTCGGTTGAGATAGGCAGCTTCTATAAAGTCTCTAATGCACTGTCAGTCAGTTTTTGATCATTCTGTAGCGTTGTAACTAAACAGACTGAAGGTGACTATAGAAAAGGTTAGTGAATTTGTCATTATTATGATAACAATTATTATTCTATTAGTAGTGGCAGTAGTCATAGGAATAGATTTGTGGCACCTTTTGTGCTACTCTGTTGGAGAAGAAAAATATGAGTACAGAGTACATACAAATAACATTGTATAATTTTAAAATGGAAAGATAAATATGGAAATCCAAGGGTTCAAAAGTAATAAGAACTTCAAAAAAAAAAAAAAAAAAAAAGGAATACAGAGGTATCTTGATAGTGGAGTATTTGAAAGGTTCTTTCTATGATTGATTTATATTATAGAAAGCAACATTTTTACAGTCTTGATGAAACAAAAATGCATATCAAAATGCTAGGTCATTTTTCCTGAGAAACATTGTAATAATATGCATATATATTTGGATATGAAGAAGTATAAGGACAAGAAAATATAAGGTTATAAAATAAAAATCCATAAGAATAGGTATTTAGCCCATCATATGTACCCTGCATCCATAGTTCATACGGCAGCATTTGTCAAACAGCAAGTCTAAATATTTTATGAATAAATGAGTGAATAGAAGCTTTCATTTGCACGCTCCATTGTAGGTAGTCTATAATTAATTGTATCTAATGTAGTTATGTAACTGAAGAGCTTAAAATCCCACACTTGATTATAAAATAAAAATAATTATTAAGACAATATTACATATTTAATTGAAGTTATTAGTATATGGACAACTTATTTAAATGCAGAATCAAACACATCTTTTTCAAATAAGGTCATTCATGTATTTTAATTCTACTAAAAGAGATTTATTTTCTATATTTGATGCCATTCAATAGCGCAGAGAATCAATGTTAGTAGTAGTTAATATTACTCGATTGACATTTTTCATACTCACAGAAACATTACTCTGAGTTCCAACTTTTGTGACCGTGGATAAATATAATAAATAACCACACACACATTCCTACTAAAATAGACTATGATTTTATTGATTATATTATTTTCTTACATTGTTGTCTGGATATATAGTAAAATAAAGTATTTTTACCATGCTATGAAAAATGTAAAGAGTATATAGGTTGGCTTGACCAGACTGAGCTTCAAGAGGGAATCAAGCAGAGGGCAACTTCTTTAACAATACTGTTTTGCATGCTCCCTTCATGGCAGAACATCTCTTTATTTCATCTCTCTGGTTTTCAGTGGGGAATGAGAAAGCTCAAAGTGATATTTTGAGAGTTGTTAGCATTATCTAAGGAGGGTGAGAAGGGAGAAGCAACATGCTAAGGAGGAAGACATTGATAAAATGAGTTTCCAGAGTTTCCATGGCTTACATTATAAAATAAAACCTACTTTGTTTAGTGGTCAAACTTTCCTCAATCTTGTATCGCTATCATTTTTATATATGTATTTCCATAGGTAGCCCTTAGAGCTCAGTTTTACTTTCACCCTGTTACTGTTTTTACTAATATTACAATGCACCAGAAGAAATATTCTCCTATGCCTTTCAGCTTCAAAGGAAATACTATTCAACATTAAGGCTGTGACCTCTCTGACCATTTTCTCCATAAATAAAACTTCTTATATGCCCCTGTGTTGTCTTTTTTATATGCTATTGGAGATACTTACTCTAATTTGATAAATTGTACACTTTCATGTTTTCATTTTACATATACAATTACTATTTAATGATAATGTGGGAAAATCTTGCTAGGAAAACTAGCTGAAGAGACAAGACACAGGAGATTGTATAAATAATTCTGGAGCATGTAAAGCAATGAAAGAACAAGGCTGATAGAACAATAGGAAAATAAAGGGAAAGACTCAATTCTCTTTGCTGAAATCAAAGTTATAAAAGTAAGTCTTTATTTAATATTGAATATTGTATTTTATATAATATGATTACTTTTACTAGTAAATGGTGGAATTTATATGTGAAATAAAACAGACATGACATTTGCATTATTGGTAATTGTTAGTATTATAATGATATCTGTTAATTGTTGGTATTTAAGAACATATGTTATTCATAAATTATTGATATGGCCTTCTTGACAGATACATACATGAAAATGCAGAGTTTATGTAAATCTGTAAAAGTTATATCCCTGGCTGACTGTTAATATTTTCACTGTTGTGGATTGTAATTTGTACATATTTTGCAAAGTACACCACTGCTTTACAAATAATTTATATGGAAATTTAATATAACTATAGTTTTTGACTTAATATTTGGCAAAAATCACATTTTATTTTTATCATTATTATTGTCATTATTGCTATTAAGGGAAACTTGATGTATTATTAATACTCCATGACAATATTAATTTTGATATCTTAAATGTTAAGTTCAATATTTATTCTCTTTGATACCCTGTTCTTTTTCAGCTTATCCAAAATCATGAGAAGTGATTCCTAAAAAAATAAATGAACACTTTTTATCCATATAATTTTGTTTCTCAGTATTCCATACAAAATATATGCTTTTCATTTATGTATGTCTGTAAATATGTGGAGGCTCTTAAATAGCATTTGCCATAGCACATAGGCAGAAAGATTGTAAGCCAGAAATATAAATTATCATTTGTGTACAAGCAAGGGAAATTATGATTCTGGCTATCTTACCAAAGTGGATATTATTCTAAACCGATTAAAAGCTCTGAAATTGAATGATAAGGCTGAAAAATCAGATTTGGAAATTACATGAAATTGAGGCAGCTCAGGAGGGTAGGAAGAAACAACCAGGTAATAGGAGCTGTGTGTGTAATCTATTGTACTAACAAAAATGATCCCCATCATCCTCTCAAGATCATCGTCGAGTATCTGGTTGAATGTGCCTTTGCCTTGACTATACCAGGAGTGTGAGAAGAAGCACCATAGAATTTCTCCAAGATACCTTTTGTTTTCCATGGAGCGAGGCTAGATAGCTGGATTCATATTTCTCCAAATCTATATACTATGTTGGATTCTTCAAAATGAATTTAGGTTGCTGATAAAAAGGTGGAATGGGACTTTTGGTTCCAAATAGCAATGTGGAACTACGCTGGCTTCACTCACCACCACAGAAAACCAAAACCAATAATACAGTGCCAAAATTATCACCAGCAGTATCCCTGAACTCAAATATGAAGTGGAGGTAGTTCCTGGGGCCATAGAAAAGGAAAAAAAGAATAAGCAGAAGGTAGAAGAATTGGACTACCACGTCCAAAACACTCCTCCTCCAAAATTGCTCAGCATCAAGCTCAGGAAAACTTCCTTCCCAACTCATGGTTACTACAATGAAAAGAGTGAGATTGAGGTGGACAACCAGCCTCTCCATCATGGTCAATTCTCTGGCAGGAGACAGATCAATTGGAAACAATAATAGCTACAGCAACCTACTTAGAGTAGGCATTATAAAAATATGTAAATTGAGACAACATAAAATCAGAATGTATGGGACATGATGTTGAAATGCATAGGTTTTTTTTTATTGTTTCTTTTTATACTTTTTTTCTTTGTTTCTATTCCTTGTGATCTAAGTTGTGACCTCTTTAAAATAACTCATTACATCTATAAGAGGTTTTTTCCTAAGCCTCATGGAAATCACATTGCAAAAACCTGTAACATGTATTTTATCAAAACAGTAACAAATTAAACATTCTACCAGGGAAAATCACTTAGCTACAAAGGAAGAGAGTAAGAATGAAAGAAAGAAAGAGGAGTTATAAGACAACCCAAAAATAAACAACATGGAACTCCTTATTTATCAATAAGAAAATTGAATGTTAACAGACTCAGTTTTCCAATTAACAGACACAGAGTGGCTGAATGTATAAAGCAGCAAGACCCAACTACATGCTGGCTACAGGAAACCCTCTTTATCTACAAAGACACATATGAGAAATTAAAAAATAATAATAATAATAAAAGGAAAAAATATTCCCAGCAAATGGAAAACAAAAAACAAAACAAGAGCAAGACTAGCTATACTTACATCAGATAAAACAAAAATGTGTCAAAGACTGAAAAAAATACAAAGAAAGTCACTATATCATGACAAAAGGGACAATTCAGCAAGGATATATAAAAATTATCTGTATTTACACACTGAATATCATAGAAACCAAGTATATAAAGCAAACATTTATATATATTTATATATACATATAAAAATATGTATAAATTTATATGAAAATATGTAAATTTATATATAAATATATGTATACATTTATATATATAAATAAAAACTTTTTATATACCCCCGTATTGTCTTTTTTATATGTTATTGGAGATATTTACTCTAATTTGATAGATTGTACACTTACTTTCATGTTTTCATCTTACATATACTCTTACTATCTAATGATAATGTGGGAAAATCTTGCTAGGAAAACCAGCTGAAGAGACAAGGCACAGGAGATATATATATATATACACACACACATATATATATACACACACATATATATATATATACACACACACACATACACACACACACACACACATATCACCAAATAAGTGAAGGATATATACAAGGAAAACTATAAAACAGTGAGGAAAGAAACTGAAGATGACACAAAAAAATGGAAAAACACCTCATGCTCACGATTGAAGGAATTAATATTGTTAAAATAACAGTACTGAAGCAGCTACGTTGTCTGAGGTTAGTACCTGGGGTTCATCATCACGTGCCAGGAAAACTTAGGACACAGACACACATGAGGAGTTTAGGAGCAGAGGTTTAATACGCAAAAAGAAAGAAAGAAAGAGAAATGCAAACAGCTCTCTCTGTAGTGAGAGAGAGAGAACTGCTGAGTGGAAAAGACTGGCCACAGCAGATGTGCTGGATTTTAAAGTCAGGCTTGAGGAGGTGTTGTCTGATTTACATACGGCTCACAGATTGGTTCAATCAGGTATGACGTTTACATAGCTTGCAGGGAAGGCTGGCCATCCCAGCTTAATCTTATTATCCAAATGAGCTTTCCAGTTGACCAGTGTTATCTTGTCTGCTCCTTACTGTACAGGTGGCTGACAAAGAGATGGGAAGATGGAGCTGCCATCTTGAACATGATTGGCACAACTGCCAGCATCTATGTCTGTAACTCAACTTTACAGGCTGCTCTTTGTTAGAAAGGAAAATTTTGGGGGGCTGGTTTTAATTAAAAGGAAAACCTTACTGAGGACTTCCGGACCCTCACTATCTGCCTAAGTAACTTCTTAATTCCTGAATCGATACTACCCAAAGCCATTACCAATCCAATGCAATCCTTATCAAAGTACCAATGACATTATTCACAGTAATAGAAAAAAAATTCCTAAAATTTATATGAACCCATAAAAGGCACTGAATATCCAAAGCAATCCTGAGCAAAAAGAACAAAGTTGAAGGCATTACACTACCAGACTTCAAAATAAAATACAAAACTATAGTAATAAAATCCACATGGTATTGACATAACAATGGACACATAGACCAATAAAGCAGAATAGGAAAACTAGATGTTAACTCACCTATTTACAGCCAATTCATTTCAGCAAAAACACCGAGAACCTACAATGGAAAAAGGATAGTTTCATCAATAAATGGTGCCGGGAAAACCGCATAACCATATCCAGAAGAATGAAACTAAACCTTTCTCTCTCACCATATATAAACATCAAATGAAAATCTAGTAAAGACGTAAATCTAAAACCTGAATCTATGAGAGGATCAGAAGAAAACTTTGTGGAAATGCTTCTGATGATAGGTCTGGGCAAAGGTGTTTTGTGTAAGACCCCTAAAACACAGACAACCAAGGCAAAAACAGACTAATGGAATTATATCAACTTTTATAAGCTTCTGTACAATAAAGGAAACAATTAACAAAGTGAAGAGGCAACCCACAGAATAGGAGAAAATATTTGTAAACAAGGGATTAATAACCAGAATACATGAATCTTAAACAACTCAATAGCAAAAAATACAAATAATCTGATTAAAAATTGGCAAATGATCTGAATAGACATTTCTCAAAAGAAGACATACAAATAGCTAACAGGTATGTGGAAAAATGCTGAACACCACTAATCACCAGGTAAATGCAGATCAAAACCACAATTGCATATCATCTCACCTTAATTAAGATGGCTTTTATCAAAACAACAGGGAATAAGAAATGCTGGCAAGAATGTGGAGAAAGAGGAACATTCATACACTGTTGATGGGAACGTAAATTAGTAGAGCCACTATGGAATACAATATAGAGGTTTCTCAGGAAGCTAAAAATAAAGATACCATATGATCCAGAAATTACACTACTGAGTGTATATATTCAAAAGAAAAAAAATCAATATGTCAAAGTGATATCTGCACTCCCACGTTTATTGCAGCTCAATTTGCAATAGCCAAAACCTGAAATCAACCTAACTGTTCATCAACATGTAAAGTAATAAAGACTATGTATCCTACATATACAAATATATATACAAAATAGCATATTATTCAACCATAAAAAAGAATGAAATTCTGTCATTTGCACCAACATTGATAAAACTGGAGGTCATTATGTTAAGTGAAGTAAGCCAAGCACAGAAAGACAGATATCAAAAATAAGTTTTCACTTATTTTCCGGAGCTAAATAATGAATCTCAGGAAGACAGAGAATAGACTGGTGGTTATCAGAGGCCAGGAAGGGTGGGGGGAGGAAAAGTGAAGAGAGGTTGATTAATGGGCACAAATATATAGCTTGATAGAAAAAGCAGGACCTGGTATTTCATAGAAAAATAGGATGACTATAGTTTACAATAATTTATTATGTATTGCAAAATAGCTAAAAGAGCATAATTTAAATGTTTCCAGTGTAAAGAAATGAGAAATATTTAAGGTGGTGTATATCCCATTTACCCTGATTTGATTTGTACAAATTATACGAACTTATTAAATTATCACATATAGCCCCCAAAATGTGTACATATATTATGTATCAATAAAAAAAATCTTAAAAATTAAAGAAGGATGAATGAGACATGAGATCATTAAAAACAAAGATTATAGTAGGTGAGATTTTTACATATATTATCTATTTCACCTTGACATGCTATTATCCTAGTCGGTATATTTAGTGTTCTCAACCTAAGCATATCATTTAAAATTTAAGATTAATGCTCACTTAGAAATTAATTGAGGAAAGAAAAGAAATTGCTAGCAGTTAGTTGCCTATCCAGAAGCTTCTTATTTTCTAGATCTTAATGTAAATGTAGTTGGTTCAAACAGGTGAAACTTTCATGCATCATTCCTCCTTCAAGTTACTATTTTTCATGTCATCCTCTTTCCTTCCGCAATACAATGCATATTTTATAGATATATCATTTATTTATGAATAGCTTTCTGTTTTTATTCCCATGAAATTCATATTTTGAAAAGTATTTTCAATCAACTTTTCTGAACAGCAAATGATTCAAGTTTTATCACATTAAATTAATATCAATCCAGACGAAAGTAAAAAAAAAAAAAAAAAACATATTTAAACTGTGCAGATTTGTGGTAGGCAAATATAATGTATATACTAAGGCTTTATTGTTGTTAATATTAAAAAGAATTAATATACCTTCCTTAAAAATATTCAGCAGTTAATAAAAAATAAAGCAATCTGCAGTTTATGTATGAACTGGCTGAGCATTTTCTTAGCCCTGCATTAGGAAATGTTGTGATCCCATTTGTGTCTGTTAGTATTTGTCTCTCCTCATTCCCCACTGCCACTTTCTGCCCTACTCTGTAAGTGTAGAATATGCTCAAAAGAAATATTCTGGCAGACTTATTTGTTTATAATATTACATAGAAGCCTATTCTACATTTATACCCCTTAGTCAATCATCCACCTTCCCGTTTTAATGTCTGTGTGCTTCGATAGCCCCACTTTGGAATAAATCTCCAAGCTTATCAACACAGCTATCTAATTTTTAACCCAAAAATTCTATTCTGCTTATTGGTTTCTGAGTTTATTAAGTTCATTAACATTTGATATTCTTAGACCTCACAGCCATCTGCAACATTTACACTAATTAGTACAACAGTAGGCTTTGCAGCCCAAGGACGCTTCTTTCACACCCAACTCTACTGGTGACCTCACTTGCCTATTCATCAGATTCCCTAGGAACTTCTTAAGAGTACATATTTTTATGATTCTAACCACATAACATTCTGGAAAAGGAGAAAAATTGTGGAGAAACTGAAATGATCCGTGGTTTCAGGGGTTCAGGGAAAGAAGAGAGTGGAGTAGAGGAGAATTTTAGGACACTGAAAGTATTCTGTGTGATCTTGTAATGGTGGTATCAATGGACACATTTGACTAATTTGTCAAAACCCACAGAAGCGTATAGTATAAGGAGTGAACCCTAATGCAAATGATGGACTTCGATTATTAAATTGTATCAATGTTGGCTCATCAATTGTAACAAATAGAACACACTTCATCTTAGCCATGGGATGTTAGTAACAGGTTAATAGAAGAATAGAGTGGAGAGGGAGAGGATACATGGAAACTCTGTCCTTTCAACTCAATTTTTCTGTAAACCTAAAACTGCTCTAGAAAAATGAAATCCATCAACGGTTTTTAAATACATGATCTAGGGCCATGACTAGAATCTGTATATTAATAAACTCCATGAAATAATTCTGATTTCTGGGCCCAGGCAGACAAACGTTTTATAAGGTGTTCTGACTCATATTTTGCTGTAAAATTCAAAGTTATGACATCTAGATATTTGATATTGTAAAGAAGCAGCAATTTTCATTTGATGATAAAATAAGTTGAACAGTGAAAATATTTTCCTTATCAACTTCGTTCACCTCACTCTTATTCCACATGACAGTCAAAAAAGATTTCTCCAGACAACTGCACATACTCGAATTCCCAGAATGAGAGCCAGATCTTCCAGTTCACATTCTTCTTTTTTTATCTTTTAAAACATGCCTTTTGACTCCTAAAAATGCCTGTTTTCAGCGAAGAAAACTTTTCTTAACAATATAAAGCCATAATTATAGTTGTGTCTAGGCTCTCATCCTAAAAAATGTTATAAAATTATCAATAACTATTTCTGGATGCTGGTTATTCTGTCACAATCTTAGAAAATATACATTAAAAATGACAAATATTTAAGAATAGGAATATTTGTAAATAAATTTAAACAGGTGTGTATCAGTCATTATATAAGGACACTATAAAAATTTTGAGACTAGGGAATTTTAATAAATAAAAACAATATAGTCTAATATGTAAACAGGAGACATTTTTCCCCTTGATTAGTCCCAAACCTTGATCTATTATTATCATAGACACATTTCTCTCCTATAATTGACATCATAACTTAAACAATTTTTCACATGATCAAATGCATTCTTTTATAAATATTTGTTTTCCATATGACTGACTTAGCCACTGGTTGTCAAAACTAAAATAGTGATCAGTTGTAATAATCTATAAGCAGAAAGTATTTTGTGTTCTTGAATCACTTTTCCCATTTAAAAACTAAATGGACAATGAGTTTTTAAAAAATAAGTTCTGGCACTGTACATACATAATAAATGAGGCTACTACTTTTCAAAACTGTGGCTCTCAAGAAATCATGTGTAATGTCATGGCACTGTTGCATATTCTTGATTATTCAAAAAGAGAAAAAAGTTTAGATTTTTTAAACCAGGTTTTGCCTACCCTAGAATATTTACATTCTGATGTCTTTACAAGTGTTAGTTTCAAATGCAGATGTTGGTGCCAATCATTAGAGAATGTCTATAGGATGTCTGGTAAGGCTATCAATAATCATATATGCCTATGCTCATGAACAGAAGAATAGGCAGAACCGTTTCTCATATTGCAGATGAAAAGGGAGCCATAAGTCAAGAAATACCTTTTCAAATGAACAGCAAGCCCCTGTTATTTGAGTTTAAAGTTATCATCTTGGAGACAGTTATTCTTAAATAGTTAAGATTTTCTGAAATAACTAGAGTTATCAAATTATGGCATTATCTTTATTATGTGTCATTTATGCCATGGTTATTTCATGTAGAATTACTTTTTGAAAATTCTTTTTTTTTACTATTATCAAGTCATCCCAGAAAAATAAGCCCTTCTTTATTTCTAATCAGAATCACTCTATGCTGTCATGATTTATTTATTCATATGGGTTTAGGCATTGAGAGGAAAAGACAGGTAGACATAGATTACAGTGTGGGGAAATGTATATTGGAAGAAACATTGTGGGTTAAGTAATTAAAACTTGACCTCTGTTTTTCTGGTCTTTCAAAAACAAGTCTTCAGTGAGTTTTTTTTTTTTTTTTTTAATCCAAAATGTCTAAATGTACTAAAGGCATTTATGAGAGAAGAATATACCTCTGCTTCCTTCTTTCTTCTTTCTTTCAATCAGGCTTATAAGTGACTTCAGAGGAGCCCTAGCCTGGAGCCATCTGTTGTTTATACGCTGTGGGAAGGAGAGTATAGCTGTATTCACACCAGACCCACTACATGTATTCCAAAAGCAAAATCATTGCCCGAATTTTACAGTTTTATATTAAGTGGTACAAAGAACTGCCAACAAGCTTCTAATTGGCTGAATAAGTGCATGTGATTTTCCCCTTCAAAGTCACATAGTCCACGCATTCTCTGACATCACTATAATACTTAGCACAAATGTAGAAAGAGGGTACTTATTGTTTCCCTTCAACATAAATATATATATATATATATATATATATATACTTTACCATCTTATTCTAATATAATGATTAGACTAATGTAGTCTATCACTTTATATTAACAGTAAATATTGCTATTCATTCTCCATTTTGTGTGAAATACGGTGATGAAATGCTGAATACAAATACTGTGCATATTCACAAGGAGATAAATTCCAGTAGTAATGATTAACCCCTCCTACCTCACCCACTGCTTTACCCACTGCTCTGATTGTCTACTGTGTAACCGTTCCTATATATGGAAAAGACACAAATCCATTTCTATTAAATATAATGGGAAAAATCAAGGCAAATAAAAACAAAGATCTTTGTGTTTATAAAGATTATTCGCTGTCTGGTCACATATGGGGTTTATTGATTTAGTCTAAGACTGGACTGCTATATTTGCTGTGAACATCTGCTGGCAAAATTTTTTCACCTTATTATTTTGTGATATTATGCATTCTCAGCTGCACATTTATATTCAGCATCTGAGGTACCCTACATGCTTCCATATACACCCTTTTGTACCTACACTTCATTACTTGTTTAATAAAACCATCACAGAAATAAGAAGAGCAGATACAATAAAGAAGAGCTCTTCATAAAAATGACTTGCAAATTCAGTACATAGTTATACCTGCTGGCAATATGACTCTATTCACATATGCACCTGTGTTTATTAAAAGGTGGTGGGTCCACAGTTAAAGAAGGCTTAATTACAAAAGGAATATGAAAATATTAGGAAACCCACCACAAAAGCCCTCTAGAGTCAAAATCAGTATGTTCATTTATGGTGTGAGATTACTTTATTAGAATGAACAGATCTGGGTGAAACACTGAAGTAATTAACTTGGATAAGGTTCTGGTCTGTAGAATAAGGTATAAAATATGTACAAGACAATGTAATATAATAAGAAATGCATCTGTCATTCTATTATTAGTACTGATGCTAGAAAATATAGCTGAAAAGTTTTAAGCGAGTTAGTTACTAGTGAGTTTCTGAAATAAAAGTCATAAAACAAACATTATTTTATTAGTCTGTTCTTGTGGTGCTGTGAAGGGATGCCTGAGAAAAGAGGTTTAATTGACTCACAGTTCTGCATGGCTGGGGAGGCTTCAGGAAACTTAAAATCATGGCAGAAGGCAACTCTTCAGAGGGCAGCAGGAGAGAGAATGAGCAAAAGGAGAAAAACCCCTTATAAAACTATCAGATCTTGTGAGAACTCACTATCACAAGAACAGCATGAGAGTAACTTCCTCCATGATTAAATTACCTCCCACATGGTAATACCCACATGAGGATCACGGGAACTGCAATTCAAGATGAGATTTCAGTGGGGACACAGCTAAACCATATCATTCCACACCAGCAAAACTGTCATTGGGCCCCTCCCAAATCTCATGTTCTCACATTTCAAAACACAATCATGCCCTTCAAACAGTCCTCCAAAGTCTTAACTCATTCCAGCATTAACTCAAATGTCCAAGTCCAAAGTCTGTTCTGAGACAAGGCAAGTCCCTTCCACCTATGAGCCTGTAAAATTAAAAAGTTGGTTACTTCCTAGAAAAAATGTGAGCACAGGCATTGGGTAAATATACCTCTTCCAAATGGAAGAAATTGTCCAAAACAAAGGGGCTACAGGCCCCATCAAGTCCAAAATCCAATAGGGCAGTTATTCAACTTTAATGTTCCAAAATGATTTCCTTTCACTACATGTCTCGCACACAGGTCATGATGATGCAAGAGGTATGTTCCGATGGTCTTGGGCAGCTCCACCCCTATGGCTTTGCAGGGTACAGCCTCCCTTCCAGCTTCTTTCACAGGCTGTTGTTGAGTATCTGTGGCTTTCCAGGTGCACAGTGTAAGCTGTTAGTGGATCTACCAATTTGGGGTCTGAATGACAGTAGCCCTCTTCTCATGGCTCCACTATGCAGTGCCCAGGTGGGGACTCTGTATGGGGGCTATAACCCCACATTTCCCTTCTACACTTCTGTAGCAGAGGTTCTCCATGAGGGCTCTGACCATGCAGCAAACTTCTGCCTGGGCATCTAGGTCTTTCCATACATCCTTTTAAGTCTAAACAGAGGTTCCCAAATCTCAATTCTTGACTTCTGTATACCCACAGGCCCAACAGCATGTGTAAGCCACCAAGGTTTGGGCTTTGCACCCTCTGAAGCAGTGGCATGAGCTGTACGTTGGCCCCCATTAGCCACAGCTGGAGCTGAAGCAGCTGGAACTCAGGGTACCATGTCTCGAGGCTGCATAGGGCAAGGGGGTCCTGTGCTCCACCCACAAAACCACTTTTTCATCCTATTCCTCTGAGCCTGTTATGGGAAGGGGTGCCTGAAGGTCTCTGACAAGCCCTAGAGACATTTTCCCCATTATCTTGGTGAGTAATATTTGGCTTCTTGTTACTTATGCAAATTTCTGCAGCAGGCTTGCATTTCTCCCCAGAAAATGGATTTTTCTTTTCTATCATGTCATCAACTCTGCAAATTTTTCAAACTTTTACGTTCTGCTTCCTCTTCAATGCTCTGCTGCTTAGAAATTTCTTTCACCAAACACCCTAAATCATCTCTCTCAAGTTCAAAGTTCCACAGATCTCTAAGGCAGGGGCAAAATGCTGCCAGTCTCTGAATAGCAAGAGTGACCTTACTCCAGTTCCCAACAAGTTCTTCATCTCTATCTGAGACCACTTCATTCTGAACTTCACTGCTCATATCACTATTAGCATTTTGCTCAAAGCCATTCAATAAGTCTCTAGGAAATTCCAAACTTTCCCACATTTTCCTGCCTTATTCTGAGCTCTCCAAACTGTTCCAACGTCTGCCCGTTTCCCAGTCGTAAAGTCGCTTCCACGTTTTTGGCTATCTTTATAGCACCACCCCACTCTCTGTGATACTAATATCTGTATTAGTCAGGGTTCCCCAGAGGGACAGGACTAACAGTCAAACCATCTTTTCAAAATTATGACTGAGACAGTGAAAGACATCTAGCTTAACCGACTCCATCTTGTTTCTAACTTCCAAGCTGTCCTTGTTCATTCCTAGGCATAGACTGAACTAACTTTGAGAGAAACCTTAATTTATATTTTGTGGTTTAAACAAAGCCAATAAGAGTCCTTTAACAAGGCAGATCTCCTTCTTGCCTGGGGCCTAGATTACCTTTGTAGGACTAACAAAATTAGCCACAAGGTTAGTAATTATGGTTTAGGAGTCATGCAACTGGAGGCTACAAGATTCTGACCCTCCTTAAATTACTCCTAAATTAGTGCTTGAGATATTTTACAGAACCTGCACTTGATGGATGAGCTTACACCACCCAGACTGATAAACTAGCTCATCTGATCTTGTGGCCCCCACCGGGGAACTGACTCAGTACAAGAAGACAGCTTTGACTCCCTATGTTTTCACCCTAACCAATCAGCACTCCTGGCTCACTGACTTTCCCCCCATCCACCAAGTTGTCCTTAAAAAGTCTGCTCCCCGAATGCTCAGAGAGACTGATTTGAGTAATAATAAATCTCTGGCCTCCTGCACAGCTGGCTCTGTGTAAATTACTTTTTCTCTATTGCAATTCCCCTGTCTTGAGAAGTCAGCTCTGTTTAGGCAGTGGGCAAGGTGAGCCCCTTGGGCAGTTACAATAGGATAGATGTGTATATGAAGGGAGTTTATTAAGGATTATTGACCCACACAATCACAAGGTGAAGTTCCACAGTAGGCTGTCTGCAAGCTGAGGAGCAAGGAACCCAATCCAAGTCCCCAAAACTGAAAAGTAGGGAAGCCGAAAAGTTCACTCTTTGGTCTGTGGCTGAAGGCCGGAGAGACCCTGGTAAATCACTAGTGTAAGTCCCAGATTCCAAAAGCTGAAGAAGATGGAGTCTGATGTTCAAGAGCAGAAAGTATCCAGCATGGGAGAAAGATGAAGGACGGAAGACTCAGCAAGTCTGCTCATTCCAATTTCTTATGCCTGCTTTATTCTAGCCTCCCTGGTAGCTGATTAGATGGTGCTCACTGAGGAGGGTGGGTCTGCCTCTCCCTGTCCACTGATTCAAATGTTAATCTCCTTTGGCAACACCATCATAGACACACCTAGGAACAATAATTTGCACCTTTCAATCCAATCAAGTTGACACTCAATATTAACCATCACAATCATGAAACCCTGGCTACACCTCAGGTATGTAACACCTAACAATATTAGTGATACTTAACACATTTTCATGGGACATGGGAGAAAAGTAGAATGTCATTACATCAAGTGTAACTCCAGATGAGCTGTTCAGGAAGACTCTATGGAAATGGCTTACAAAGATTATGGGTGGGTAGAGATGTTACAGGAAGAAAATAGCAATTATATTATGTAAAGCAATTCTGTGCTATAATTTAAAGTTGCTTGCAATTTGGTATTTCTCAGAGAAGTTTTTAATTAGGAAATATAAAAACACATCTCAGAGAATGATTTTAAAATCTTCCGTACTCCAAAATGAAAAATGGAAGATAGATTTCATCATTAGTGCCAATTTACCTGATATTATATTATTATTTGAAAAGATATTACTCATAAAAATGTCTAAACATTAACCCCTGTTCTACACAGTAGATTACTCCATTTGCCCTTTATTTCAAAGTTAGAGAGCTAAAGGATATATCACAGAAACAAGGAGCTTTCTCATGGATATACAACAATGGAGTAAGTTTAAAATAACTTCATGGAAAATTGAAAGATCAGCTGACAAAATAAGCTAAGAGATGTAAAGAATGATTGACGGCACCATTGATGCTCAGTTGAGAATGAAAAGCACAATTTGTATATAATGATACAAATGTACATGTTTATATGATATTATTTCCCAGTCATCAGCAATCCTTATTCATGTTACAATATCCCAACTCATACATGTTAAATAATCCTGCAAAATGTTTTTATGATTTGTCAAAGAAACAAGATGGATGGATCATGGAAGCAGTTGAATTTACAATTTTGCTACTCAGAAAAAAAGAAATATCAGATATATACTATCCACCTCTTTGCAGAGTTTTGTTTTGTTTTTCTTCAAAAACTTGCTTTTAATAGGTTAAACATATAATGGTGTCTGTGTAAGTAGTTGTAGGCTCAAGTTTAAAAGTAAAGAATTTACTTGAAATTTTATATGACATATCACACTTCTGAAACTTGCAACAGTGTACAACCAAGTTTGGGAAGAGAAGGAAGGCACCAGGTGATTCCCAACTGGTGATGGAAAAGCAATGCTTCCAAAAATTATCCTCAGCCATGTAAAGCCATATAACGCTATGGTTAAGGGTACGTAGACTCTAGCCAGACTGCCTCTTGAGTAATTGCAATATCATCTTTACTTGATCAGGTCACTTAGGCATGTTTCATGCTGCAATAATTCTCATCTGTGAAATAGAAATTATGGCAATATCCACTCAATATGTTTTAAGAACATTAAATAAGTTAGCCTTATCAATCATTTAACAAATGTTACATAAGTACTGTCCAAAATGTTTATTAAATCTTTTGTCTCCTAACAGACCACAAAATAAACACCACCACCTAGCCATAATAACACTGCTTTTTTTTTTTGAGACGGTCTGTCGCCCAGGCTGGAGTGCGGCGTCCGGATCTCAGCTCACTGCAAGCTCCGCCTCCCGGGTTTACGCCATTCTCCTGCCTCAGCCTCCCGAGTAGCTGAATAACAGTTTTTATTGCTATTGAAAAGAACTGTGATTTTGTTGCCAATATATGCCTATATATATATCTATACATAAACACCATAATATAGCCACCAGTTCAGAAGTTGCATTTCTGTAGGTGTTTGGGTCGTTTCTCATTCTTGGCAGTGGTTGCCATCATGATCTTCAACAATTATTTTCCCTGTTTGACTTAGTTTGCTCATCTATAAAATGGAAATAGGCTCTATTTCATTGGGTTTTTCTAAAGATTAATTAATTAATGTAAAGCACTTATAAATATGTAACACTGTAAGTTACTGCAGTTGTTATCAAAACAGTGAATTTAAAGGCACAAATGAATCAGAGGGTATACTAGTCTATTTGAATTGCTTTCTGTAAAGGAATACCTGAGATGGGAAATTTATAAAGAAAAGAGATTAATTTCACTTATGTTTCTGCAGGCTGTACAAGCATAGCACCAGCATCTACTTGGTTTTACTCATGGCAGAAGGTGAAGGGGGAGCAGGCATGTCACACGGCGAGAAAGGGAGCAAAGAAGGGAGGTTCCAGACTGTTTAAACAATTAACTTTGGTATGAACTCCTTATCCTGGGGAAGGCACCAAGCTTTTCATCAGGGATCTACCTCCGTGACCCAAACACCTCCCCCTAGGTCCCACCTTCAATACTGGGAGCCACATTTCAACATAAGATTTGTTGAGGACAAATATCCAAACAGTATCAGAGGGAAAGGGTTATTTTCTGATGTTTCTACTTTCTGTTATTTACTATCAATGTCAATAAAAGAACGATTGTGTGAACTTGCCTATTACCCTGCAGTACATTTGGAAATGGTGTTTATAAGATAAACTTGTGTCATTTACCTCAGTAATATGTAGATTTACATAGATTTCATGGCAGGTGATATGAATTAGTCACCTTTGGTGTGCATATTCCTTGTTCATATTCAACATCTTCCTAGTTTTGAGTTAAATTTGGTAAATGTATCATGGCAGCAACTGGTGGCCATACAGCCTTGTTTACAGCTGAGGTACTGCATACAACACAATCCTTTCCAAACAGTTCCAATGGGAAACTTGCAATAGAAGTTTCTGTAAATCTTTGTTAGAAAGAAACAACTTTTAAGGAGAGTTCTCTCCCTTTTTCTTTTTGCCTTGGGAATTAACTGGCCATCATCATGGGAGATCATGTTGATGAGGGTAGCAGAAGTCAGCATTAGGTCTTGGAGACAAAGCCAAGAGGACCTCAGAGAAACTGACACACAAAATTACCATCGTGGTTCTGTTGAATTATCTAACCCTGAACCATTTGCTTCATATTGTTTGTCTGTAATTAAAATTATTTTTTTAAAAATCTTATTTTGCCAGTTACTTTTATTCATGTATTCTGTTACTTGTTTTGAAAATATTGCCACTGGCAAATGCACTGCTCATGTAATCTGGTTTAGTCTGAGTTTTTAGTTTTGATGTCAAGATCCTCTCACAGGAAAAAAAAAAAAAAAAAAAAACAGAAAAAGAAAAAGATGCTTCTTTTGCATAGGCAATTGGAAGAAATGGGAGGTACACAAAGACACAATTAACTGTGTTTATTTCATTAGGAAGAAGAAAGAAGCAGGAGGAAGAGCGGGTAGAGGAAGGCAAAATGGAAGGGGAGGGAAGAGACTGATACCACACAGGTAAGTGTCTAACAAGATGGTAAGTACTTAATTTAACTTTAGTGACTCTTGAGTGCATTCACTTTACCAGAAATCAGCATTCTGGTTCAGTGAATATTAGTCACCTGCTGTGAAATAAAGGAGATAATTTAGTTCTTCATCTTTGAATGATTTCAAGGTGTAATTTCATGTAAAGACATAAAGACCCAAAGTCATTTTTAAAGTAAGGCAATTCATAAATTTCTTTTGAAGGTTAGTTATAAACATAGAGTAAAACCTCATTAATTTAAATAACTGAAGGAGAAGCTTTTTGTTGTGTTAGTCTGGAAATTAGGTTTGCAAAATGTAGCCTGTTATAATTCCCCTGGACCTACTCTAATAAATAAATATGAATAATGCAATTATCACATTGTTTGTATGTAAATGAATGCTGAAAAACATGTAAAAGTGCTTCAACAAGTCCAATATTCTGTGGTTTTTGTTTTGTTTTGCTTCCCCTGGCACTGCTGAGACATATCTTTTAAAATTTGAACAAGTTACATAAAATCTCTCGGGCTTAGTTTACTCATCGTTAAAATCGAGGCTAGGCACGGTGGCTCACACCAGTAATCCCAGCACTTTGGAAGGCCAAATTGGGCAGATCACAAGAGGCCAGGAGTTCGAGACCAGACTGGCCAACATGGAGAAACCTCGTCTCTACTACAAATATAAAAATTAGCCAGGCATGGTGGCCTGCACCTGTAATCCTAGCTACTCGGGAAGTTGAGGCAGGAGAATCCCTTGAACCCAGGAGGCAGAATTTCCAGTGAGCCGAGATCCTGCCACTGCACTCCGACATGTCAGACTCCAGTAAGATTCCACCTCTGTCTCTAAAATAAAATAAAATAGTAAAAATAAAATGGAATGACATTTAATGGTTTCTAAACTCCATTGCACATCTACCCAATTTGGTCTGTGATTTATTATATTACTGAAAACTTTAAATTATGTGGAAATAAATATCTGACTTCTTATTTCCTACCATACTTCTCTCTCTCTTTCCCTCTCCAAGGAAAACAAATAACAAGTATCTGGGTTATCTAGCTGTCTAGCATGATGTACTCTGCTCATGGCATACATACAGCAGCTGAACTGTCTGCTTACCTGAGCCTCCTAGTCAAGAAAGGTAGACTTAGATTTACGTTATTCTTGTATTTTGTATGTGAGTGTAAATACACACTTTAAAAAATATTGCCATTCCCAGATTGTGTTTAGGTATCACTTTTTACCCAGTGCTTAAAATAATGGCTAACAATAGATGTTCAACACATATTTCTTGAATGAATGAATGAATGAATATGAGGTGAAATGAGAATAGTGCCAGTATAAATTACACACATAAGACAATGAGACTGAGAGATGGAGATTTCAATTTCCCATCTACACATTTTCAAAAGAGAAAATGAGAAGAAGAGATAAAATTTTAAGTGATATTACCCAGGTTACACTCAAAAGAAACTACCAAATTAGGATTAAAACACTGGTCCCCCAATTTCAACACTATTTCATATGTTTAATTTTATTGTAAAATGTCAGACATGTAGAAAAGCACATAATGCGTTTTCAGTAAAAGGAATAATTATGAAAGAAATTCCTTTGGAATTACCAAGTAAGTCAAGAAATGGAATATTGTCAGCAACCCAGAAGCCACTCAAATGACCTTTCTCATTGACAACCCTCTAATTGTCTACAAGAATTAATCATTATTCTAACGTTTTTGACAATCACTTTCATGTCTTTATTAGAGTTTTACCAAGTTTCTATGTATCCCTAAAGAGCATAGATTTTTTTTCTAGAATTTAATGATATATGAATAGATATCAAACACAGTATATATTATTTTGTCTGACTTCTTTCATTTAATATTATATTAGCTAGTTTTATACAAGTTGCTTGCAGCTCTCATTGTACTTTTTACTTGCTATACATTATTCTATATATTAGTGCACCACAAATAATGTATTATTTCAACTCTTGATAGACACATGGAAATTTTTTGGATTGGGGAAATGATAGACAATGCTGCTATATTTTCACATGCCTTTTGGTGCACATATGCATGCCTTTTTAGGGCATGTACTTAGAAATGGAATTGCTGGCACATGAGTTATTTCTATAACCAACCTTATTAGATGACCAGAGAGCATCCAGCTGTTTTCTAAAGTGGCTATACCAATTTAAACTCCTAACAGCAGTGTTTCCGTTGCTCCACATTATCACCAAAAATAGTTTTATAAGACATTTTAATGTTTTTCTTTTTTTTTTTTTTTTCTTTTGAGAAAGAGTTTTGCTCTGTGCCCAGGTTGCAGTGTGGTGACACAATCTCGGCTCACTGCAACCTCCACCTCCCGGGTTCAACTGGTTCTCTTGCCTCAGCCTCCCAAGTAGCTGTGTTTACAGGCACCTGCCACCATGCCTGGCTAATTTTTATATATTTTATTTTATTTTGCTTTTTGAGACAGAGGCTCACTCTGTCACCCAGACTGGATTGCAGTGGCTCACTGCAACCTCCATCTCCCAAATTGGAGTGATTCTTCTGCCTCAGCCTCCCAAGTAGCTGGGATTACAGGTATGTGCTACCATGCCCAGCTAATTTTTTTGTACTTTTAGTAAAAACGGAGTTTCACCATGTTGGCCAAGCTGGTCTTGAACTCCTGACTTCAAATGATCTGCCTGTCTAGGCCTCCCAAAGTGCTGGGGTTACAGGTGTGAGCCACCGTGCTGGTCCATTTTGATGTTTTTCTGATGTGTGTATTTATCCCTTATTTTTTCCTCCTTTCTCACGTCGTACTTTGTGAATATTTCACTGCGTCTTTTGGAATTCATAGTCCATTATCTGCAAAATGATCCTCGATCTTCTTTCCAACTATTTCATTCACCTGGCTTTTTCCAGAGAGAGAAGATACCTGCATATTCCTGTTGTGGTTGCTTTTTATGTCATAGCATTTTTGACTTTGAGCCTGAACACAGGCATTCTCTTTGCTCCTAATTAATCCTTTCAGATCATTTTACTTCTGCCCATCCTTAAAAACTCCATTTTTCATTCTCCTGTCATCAGATTATATAACTCACTACTATCATCTATCATTCCATCTATGAATAACTGATCATTCACTGGAATTTCTGGATGAGTCAAACTGATCAAAGTACTATGTCTAATTCTAATAGTGGTTATTATCTATTTCAGTTTATGTGTAGCTAATATTCACAACAACTAGAATTAAGTCCCCTAAATTGCTCCATTCAACACCAGAGTCATCCCTGAGGTGCTGTCATTACTAATAACTGTAATGCTTTTATGGAATCACCATTTCATGCATAATACTTCCTAATACCACCTCCTTCTTTCTAAGTTAGTTCCAGTGTCCCCTAATTCAACTAGAACTTCCAAACTATTGTCCATTCCACATTTCCATGGTCCTGCACTACTGGAGGTGCTCTCCATCCTTCTCATCCTACTTCAATTCCATATGCAATCATTATTACTACTCCCTCGTAACTACTGTTGAATTCCAGGGACTTAGCTTATGCTTTAATTTTTTGACAGCATAACATCATGGTTTAATTCAATCTCTTATCTTGCAACTATGCACTGCTGATTGCGACTAAAGAAAATGCACATAAATGTTTAAATATGTGACCAAAAAAACAAAAGTGGGTTCTTGGGCTGCCAGACAACCAAGCTATTCTGTTTGCTCTCCTGTTGTTCTAGATGTTATCTTACACTGACTTTTCTTTCCTAAAATTTCCAACATTTTCTATCTCCTTTCCCCTCATATAATGCCTAGTGTTCTTACTTCCCTTGGTAAGTTGAGGCAATCGCAAGAGAATGTTGACTGACTGTCACCACTTCACCTATTCATAACCATTATCCGTATTAGTATAAAGTAACTTTCTGCTCTTTATGAGAAATGAAATCTTCATTTACCTATGTCATGCCAATTACTCAGTCTATGTCCTAAATTTCCTTTGTCTTCCTTACACAGATATTGCTGTAACATTTCTCTACTTGCTTTTTTATATTACTAAAATTTCCCTCTCTAATAGATGTATCAGTCATCATAGAAACGTATTTAAACACGCTTTCCTATCTTAAATAAAACTTTTTGACCCACAACTCTAATAAGCTTCTTCCTCTTTGTAGCAAAACTCCATGTGAAATAATTGTCTATACTCACTGTCTTCAAATAAGTCTCTCACATTATGTCTTAAATTGAGCATTCACTCTGGCCATTTTACCAAAGTTGCTTTTCCCAAGGTCACCAAAGTAGTTTATAGGTTATGCTAAATTGCAGTAACTATGTGTGACATTTGACACATCAATATTCTCACCTCCTTGACACATTGTCTTTACTTGGCTTCTAACTTAGCATAACTCTTAATTTTCCTTCTACCTTATTGATTATTCCATATCAGTCCTCTTTTCCTATTACGTCTCTTCTGTCCAATATTTACTATGGTAGTATCTTTAGGATATCAGTTCTTGGTTCTCTTCTCTGTCTAAACTTACCCTTGTATTAATCTTATCATACGTAATGATATTATAAAGAATACACAGGATCATATTATTAACTAGGCTCATATGAAACAGAAATACTACCCAGTATCAGGGTAACTAATAAATATTGAGGCACAAATGAAGTAGGAAGACCTCTAGGACTATCAACACAGTTCCAATGGTTCTTTTATTCCACACTTGACCCGCTCTGAACTAATTAAAAAATTAACACAAGTGGTCTCTGAGTTTAAGATTCTTTACAAAGAAGCAGTCGTTGTGGTCAATAAATTAAATCATTTATATTCAGATTATTAAATAATTTATACAGCATATCCCATGGACCTCCCACAAAATTCATAGATGACAGGTTTACTGTAATTAATTCTAAATCAGGTATATGCTTTTAAAATCAATCACAGGTAGAGCCTTCAGCTAGCAAAATCATTTGTTTATTTTTTCAGGAAAAATATCATTATTATATTTTTAAGGACATTTACCAAGTAATTTGCCTCCTTTAGTTTCCTTAGTAAGAGGAAACTGAATGAAGGGAAGATTAGCTCTTTAGCTGCATACTTTCCAGCATGGTCTCATATTTTAATACTCATGACTTCAAATGTATATATCCAGCAAAATCTCTCTCATGAATTGCATAATATTTTACCAAAGGTCATTCTCAATATTTCTATTAAGATGTTAAATCATCATCTCATGCTTAACATGTCAAGTACTGAATTCTTAATACTCCAGCCGCTAAAATCTCTCCCATAATGATTGATAGCTATTCGAACCTTCAAGTTTAAAAATCATTAATTTAGGCCACTTGGTTCTAATTCAGCCCACCACAACCATACACTTTTGTAATGGAAGTTCATTGCAACACGATTACACTCTTTAGCTTATGTATTGTCTGTGTCTGTTTTGAGGAAACAGCTGCATATTCTAATAGTTTCAATGAAGATCATAGGCCTAGAAAGTTTAAAATGTTTACTTTCTGGCCCTTTAAACAAAAAGTTGGCTGATCACTGATATAAAATAGTCTATAATTGTTCTGTCTTCTAATCTCATTGTGAGGTTTTCTAAATACTTTTTTTCTACTTTCATAATTGAGTTCATAAACCCTCTTTTAACTTCTTTGAAATAGTAGTTTAAATGATAATATTTTCCTATTTCTATTAGGTTTTTATTGAATCCACATAGTGTTTCTAATTTGTTTTCTTAATTTTTAAGAATATAAGTATCTTCAACTTAGTTACAATGTATACAGCAAGAACATTTTTTATGTTATTAGTCCTTTGAAATTTTTGAAACTTGCTTTATGGCAAATCTATGTTTGTTTTCTCTCTATGCTGCAGTGCAGATAGTTGTACGTGCTCTATCTTCAAGTTCACCAGTTTTCCATTTAGCCCTGCTTAAACTTCCATGAAACACATCCATTCAGTTTTTAATTTTGGTTATTGTGTTTTGGTGTGCATTGGCTTATTTTTTAAATATTTTATGCCTTTTAAAATGGTTTTATTGTTTTCAAGTCTAGTGAAAGTATGAAAACGTGCCTTTTATTTCTTACTGCATAGTAATCATAATTTGCATTTGTAGGCTGCGGTCAATATTTCCAAATAGTCCTTGGGAAAATATTTCAATTTGTGGATTCTGCTCATTCTTAATTACAGTGTCTTGTTTCCTTTTATGTCTGGTCATTTGTACTCCATATTAGACCTTGTATACTTTTAATCATCCTTGCTTATTTCACTTTTGTGTGATTATATCTTCTTTCAAAGGTGATATCCTTTACTTATACTCAATGCAATCTTTGATCATATTAATGTAAGTTTGGGATTTGTTTTCTCAGCTGAAGCCTTAAAAGACCATATAAAGTCAGGCTTTAATGCGCGGCAGCCTGCTTTAATCCAGTTAAACCTTAACTGATGACAAAGATCTTTGGGTCCTAGGTTAACATACTGAATGGTTCATCAGAATCACAAAAGGTTTCATATCCATTTTTTGTCAAGTTCCATAGACTAAAAACAGATTCATTTGTAGGTCTTTCTTCCTTGATTATAAATGCTTTCAGAATCCTTGGTTATTAGTATGACTTTTTTTGTTTGTTTGTTGCTTGCTTGATTTATTCCACAAATCATGGCCTAGAAATTCTTCATTGTATGGTTAGATCTTTGTTATTTTCAAGAAGATTAAAATACACTTTCGAATGAGCTTGGTTGTTCTCAAGGAGAACACTGACCCATATTATACATTGTTTTATCCACCATTACAGGAAGCAAAGATTCTGAGTACTCTTCTGAGTACATGTCTATTTCAAGGAAATTAAATTCATAGATACAAGGGGTTCAAATCCAGGCTGCATTAGTAACTGTGCAATCACGGGCAATTTTATTGTCCTCTCTTAATCTCGTTTCCTACCTATTTAATATTGCGATAATAACAGAGATTTGCAGAGTTTATATGAGAAATAAATATATATAGAGTAACTAACATATGCATATGTCACATAAAAGAGCAACCAAATAGATGGCTCATTATTCTGGCCGGTATTGTTACTATTACTGTAAATTTAAAATTATAATTAAAACTGAGTAAATTATTTATCATTGTCATGTACTACATAAATACTTGTAGAGAAAACCCACCTATGTTCAAAAAACATAGAGAAAACATGAAAGTAAGAGAGAGAGCGAGAGAGCACAGCACACTGGGTATATAACTATTATGTAGAAATCTTAATATCCTCTCATTACACTTAGACGTTGTTTGGTAATTTTCTAGTTGGTTTCTGATATTATAAATCTAAAAATGGTTATACAGAGTAGATTAAAAAGTTAGAACAAAAGACTTATGAGAAAAAGTTTTAAAATGGAAAAATTCTTAACCTGTTAAAAGGAAACACTTGTCCTACATATGAAGAGACATGATTTAGAGATTCTCTCTTCAAGTCCTTGAAAAGTAAAATAAGGAAAGAGCTAAAATTAAGTGAGGGAGATTTGTTTGAAAGTGAACATATGTTTTTGGAATGTAAGTGGTGTTTTAAAAAATGACAGAGCAATTTGAAGAAAGGTGTGCCTGGTCTTTCCCTGTAGATTCTGAAAGTATGATGAATAGTCACACATTAAAATCTGTTAGAATCCTTTTTAAAAGGTAGAAGAAACATTAGATGATCTCACCAGGGTTACTTCGATCCTTTAATTCTATTTTTTTAGGACTGAAAATTATAACTGTATTCTTAGAATAAAACAGCCAGTCATAAATACATCCTAGTAATTTCAAAACAAATAAGCAAACAAAAAAATTACTATATAAAGTAATTTAAGTTGTATTGTGTATCTTGTAGTGGATATAATTTGAGCTTTGTGATCTTAAAGAATTCGCTCTGTTTTCGGGCAATGCAAAGCAACAATTATTTGGAAAAAATACTTAATTAACCCGTGAAAGATTAACTTTCTCATTGATAAAATGGGGATAATAATTCACACATTTGATCTTAGAATTTAATAAATAAAATAATACATATAAACCAAACTTTCACCATGCCTAATAAGCATAGTTTCTTAAAAATTACTTCATGAAAAAACAAATACAACAAATAAAAGCAGGCAATAAATCAAGAATGGACAATCTCATGATAAAATTGAATAAGGACTCCATGCTTTACTAGGAGAAGTAATCAAATGGTTAAGTGAAATAATTAAAAAGTGAATTTATCTTTTTTGTTATCAGTGTATATGGGACCTTGATTTTTTCTAATATTTAAAATCAGATGAATTTGTACAAACTGCCACAAATCTTTCTCCTCCTGCTGCTCCTACTTCTCCTTCCTCTCTTTATCCTCTCCTTGGCTCTCTCCTCCTCCCTTTCTCTCTCTCTCATTCTACTTGATTTTATTTTTCTTTATCACTAGATGGTTTTGTGGCCTAAGGCACAGAATTAATCTATTTCAGTTTCCTAATGTACAGTCATGTGTTGTTTAAGGGCAGGGATAAGCTCTGAGAAATAGGTCTTAAAGCAAATTTGTCACAGTACAAACATCATAGGGCGTACTCATACAAACCTAAATGGTGTAGCCTACTACACATCTAAGCTATCAGGCATAGCCTGTTGCTCTGAAGTTACAACCCTGTATAGCATGTTACTGTATTAAATGCTGTATGCAAATAACACAATGTTAAATATTTATGTATCTAAATAAATCAAAACACGAAAAAGGTATAGTAAAAGCATGATATAAAAGATAAAAAACTGCACATCTATGTAGGGCACTTACCATGAATGGAGCTTACGGGATTGAAAGTCGCTCTGGGTGAGTCAGTGAGTAAGTGGTGAATATGAAGAGCTAGGGCATTACAATACTGTAGACATAATACATTATATGCTCTTATGCCACACTAAACTTGTACAAGTATTTTAAATTATTTAATAACAAACTGATCTTAGCTTACTGTAACATTTACTTTATAACTTTTTTTTTTTTTTTTTGAGACTAAGTCTCCTCTATCACCTATGCTGGAGTGCAATGGCACGATCTCAGATCACAGCAACCTCCACCTCCGGGGTTCGAGCGACTCTCCTGTCTCAGCCTTCCAAGTAGCTGCTATTACAGGCTAGTGCTACCATGTCCAGCTAATTTTTTGTATTCTTACTAGATGTGGGATTTCACCATCTTGGCCAGGCTGGTCTCGAACTCCTGACCTCAACTGAGCCACCCACTTCGGCCTCCCAAAGTACTGAGATTACAGGCATGAGTCACTGCACCTGGCCAAACTTTTTAATCTTCTTAACTTTCTGACTTTTTTGTAGTAACACTTAAGTAAAACACACGTTATTCAGTTATACAAAAATATTTTATTTGTATCTTTTCTATATGCTTTTTCTATCTGTATTTGTTTATTTTTATTTTTTTTTATTTTTTAACCTTTGTATTAACAACTAAGATACAAACACCCATATTAGCATAGGCCTACACAGGGTCAAGTTCATCAGTGTCACTGTCTTCCACCTCCACGTCTTCTCCCATTGGAAAGCCTTCAAGGACACATGGAGCTGTCATCTTTTGTGATAACAATGTCTTCTTTTGGAATACCTCCTGAGGGACACGCCTGAGACTATTTTTAGCTATTTTAATAAGTGGAAGGTGTACACTCTAAAAAATGATTAAACACAAAATAAAAACATAAAACAGTAATATTGTCGCATATTATCATGATCAAGTATTTTGTACTGTACATAAGTGTATGTGCTGTACATTTATTGGAAGTACAGTAAGCTTGTTTATTTCACCACAGACACGTGAGTAATGCCTTGCACTATGATACTATGACACCAATGACATCACAAGGTGGTAGGAAATTTTCGAATCCATTATAATCTTATAGGACCACTGTTGTATATGCCACCCTTCTTTGACAGAAATGTCATTATGTGGTGCATGATTGTAATTGTAAATATTAAAGTATTTAATATATTTAAAGCATTTAAGACAGTTTCTCACATCTAGCAAAAAATAAGTACTTGTTAGTTATCATCTTTGCATCTTATAAAAAGGTATGGCTTTACTCGATTTCAGCTTAACAATGTAAATTATAGTAACTTATAAGGTTGTTATGAGGCAGCAACAAATTAACATTTAGAATATTCCTTGGCACATAGCAAGCATTAAATGTGTTTATTTTAAAAATGAATATACAATGCAGTAATCATACAGTAGACTGTTAATTTTCAAGAAACTTAGCCATCTAACAAAATATGTATATATTTGTGTATATGTGTACACAAGGCAAGCTCTAGATGTACTGAAGATATTAACATTTAATAGAATTTGAAAATTATTCTAATAAAGAATTGGCATATCATATGATACAAGGGATGTGTAAATAAACAAACATAATCCAGGAAATTCATTTTTAGAAGTTTAATTACTAATGTGATTTATTCTTATAAGGTTAAAACTAATAACCACATGCTAAGTCACCAGATTTATTATAATTAATTTAAAATTAAAAGTATAATTATTTGTTTCAATTTTATATTTTTATATATCTATTGTGGCAAGGCATTGGTATTAAGGACAGTTGAACATTTCTGGAGGAAGAGTTAGCTGTGTTGGTTTATATCCAGAGTGTTAATAGCAACGCCTGTGCTAGAAGTTCCCAGAATGTGTGCTGAGGTGCTCAGGTTGCAATAGTGAATTCACCCAGTTCCCAGGGAATAATGCATTGCATTTTATATTTTCAAGAAAAATACAGCAACACTCAACAGAGTTACTAAACATCATACATCACATGATACTTCACAGTTCAATACTAATGAACATTGAATTCCTTTCAATGGCATCATGTCTTTGCAAATCTATGTTTTCAGAAATTGCTATAATAAAAATCATGTATTGAGGAAAGCTACCACAAAACAGATTTTTGGGATACTGGTGTCCAATCTAATTCCAAAATTCAAGAAGCTATAAAGTGTGCAAAAGGTGAATATATCCATTTTTTATGACACTGTGGTTTTAAATGATGAAATAAAATATTTTCTTACAATGTATAGGTATTGTTTTAAAATGGTTGTACTGTTTAGGTTAACCACTTAATAAATGAAATTGATTAGTATTTATTTTACGGAGAGGAACCATTTAAAAAATCAGGCCAGAATAAGGGATCTGCTAGCTGCAAAAGTTTGGGAACCTCTGGTCTACAGCCAAAGTGCTGCTCCCAGATATCGCAATCCTGAATGTCAGAATAGTTCTCTATTCTTTTCATATCCAGAGAAAACATTTTGCTAACCATTTTTGATATTTTTCCACCCAAGCCATGGTGTACATATTAAAATTCTTTCATTAATTGTTCTTTCAGCTTTGGGATTTCACTCTGAGCAGTGTTTTAGTTAATGTCTCTAATAGAAAACAAACAAGTAGCATAATCAACAACAACAAGGAAAAAGTTTCTGGTCTTTATTCTCCTAATGTCAATATTTTTTCTTCACCGTTTGTTACTCCTTGAGGTTCCTGAAGTAAACTAGAAAGATGCCTTGGCACAACCTCTGCCAATACATAAGGGGGTTCTATCATTGCAAGTAACAAAAAAAGCTCATGAGAGGTGGGCCCTGCAGCATCTCAAATCTGTATCAGAGTTATGCATTTTCGAGAAATACAATTTTATTGGTAAAAATAAATCCCTTTAACTTGAACTAACTTTAGTCTATGTACTTCACATAGGCCTCTGTGTTATGATATGGGTAGCAGAAAATATGATGCTTGTTCACAGCGGACAGATTGCAAATTTCACTGTAATTTGGGAGTTTCCTTCAAATCTCTGTGTCCAATTAACACCTGTTGTTATTTCCCATTGTTACATTCTGAAGGATGGAATGTTACAAAAGACCTAGGTGGTATGATCACTAGTCTGTGGTCAAATACACACCAGATTTATAGAGATCAATTATAGCAAATGGAAAAAAGGGAAATAATTCTAAAACAGTGAGAGAAGTATTCAACCCACTTTCCTACATAAGGCAGCAATATGTTTAACTGCACAATGTCAAATATTGAAAATATTTGTTACCCTTGGGGAAGGAATGATATCAAATATTTGATATTTTATTTGGGATTTTGGAAAACTCCCTAGATTTTGATTGCAGACATCAAAATGATAATAGAGGCTCAAAATCAGTCTGGGAGTCCAAGAGGGGCGAATAATGCTTATCTGACAATTTTCTCCCCATCCTTTTCCTCTCCACGAAGCCCATTTCTATTAAAGGTAAATGTGTCTCCCCTTTATGTAAGTAGCAAAGACCTCAAAGCAGTTTTGATTTGTGCAGCTTCTAGAAGCTATTCCAAAAGTTTTCTGGACTACAGAGAATCTTTGCTTCATGTGAGTGCAACTGATAGAGTTTCTTTTTATTTTTTAACAGCAACAAAGAAACTTACTACCCCAGATTATTAATTCAAGTTTTAAAAATAGAAAAAAGTTGGAAGTTTCGACTTATAGTTCTCTTTAACCCAGAATTTGACACGATATGTATTCCTAATCAATATTTCAAGTATCTTAATATCCATTTTACTCTATTCTTAAGTTCAAGCTGTCTGATTTCCACCCTCTGTTTAGCAAACTCTGTGTAAAAGGTAATTTTCTTAAGCATCTACATTTGTAGAGATAGTCCTAAGGATATGGAGGTTAAGTGTTAAAAATGCATGTGAGATGCATAGAAAAACATTTGCCACACAGCAGGCACCTAATGGAACCTATAGATGCAAGCATTCCTCCCCATTAGAAGTAGCAGTTGGTTCCCCTTGGGGACTTGTGAGTTTCATTAAGGTGTAAAGCCTTGGAAATTCTGGTGAGGGGGAGGGAATAAATCTCCTTCTGAGATTGAGGAAAATTTTCCAGAAGTTCATTTTAGATGATCTTGCTTATGTCTCATTGGCTAGAGGTGGTTTATATTTTTGGTGCTCCTAAATTATTGTCACAAAATGAGAATGGATTTACAATGGTTATCTTAGAATAGTGAGTCTCCTCTTACTCATCTTCATCAGGAGATGGACAAATGAAATCAGGGTTCTGTTTAGAAAGAGAGAAAGAGAGGGGAGTGACTGTGAGGTTGTCAAGGTGAATTTTCAACTGCATAATATGCTTAATTTGTACTTATCTCGTATACCTAGAAAGCTATAACTAAACAGAGGTCGTGCACTCTATCAGGCACAGCCTTCACTTCTCTGTGAGCAATGCACCCCAGCTTTAAGCAGGAAACTTTCTAAAGAGGGTTTGTACATTGTTCTCTGTCTTGACTTCATTGTCTCTGAATTTCTCTATCCATAGGGTTCCCTAGACAATTTTTACCATTGTACCATTGAGATTCAAGCCTTGCATTTTTTTGACCTATGACTTTTCCTTCAAGAAAAATATTTTATCCCTTTGTGTTCGTATCTGCCTTAAGTGATTTGAAATAGAAAGTGTTCTTAACTTCCTCAGTGCCTGTGCCCCAGAGTATGATTGCTTTGCCAAGGTCTGTTCTTAAGACCTTGCTTTACTTCATCTTTAAAATTTACCATAAGTGAGCAACTTGTGCTACTTCAACAATATCAGAGGCATTCACTTCTGTCCTTTATTTTTATTCAGCAGTGACATATTTCACTTATGTTCCACTTCCCATTTATTTTTCAACTATATTTGTAAGAGAGCCTTTTAAAATTATTAAAATGTTAACTGTTTCCTAAGAGCATTCCTTTGCTATGGCCCAAAATCTGTGTCCTTTTATTTTTCTCTCCTGCCTTTAGGCACAGACATTTGTTTTACTAAATTTTTTCTCCATATTTTTCATTGAGCATCCCTCATAGTGAAACCTAGGAATTCTACAATTCTCACGTTGATAGAAACATTCATTTTTCAAACAAATCTTTTCTATCCTCACCTCCTAAGTTGTATAATTCTGCCCAAGAGGTATCATTTATCCGTTTAATATCTCTCCCCTCCATGGAATCCATTTATTGTTGTTCTACCTTCCTTCCCCAAAGAAAGATTCGTCTTCCCTGAGACATACTTCATGCTTCTAAGTAATAGATGTCCCTCAGGATACATATATAACCTACTGATCTCCCACCTAAATGTTTGGATTTGTGTTTCTTCTAATATCGTATCAAGTATTCTATATTAAAAATAATACTAATCTTTTTCCAGGAAATCTGACATAATTTTCAGGAACCTATCAGTGTTGTTCTCCTAATCGTAAAAGAAAGGGACAAGGCAGTTGTCAGGGAAAATATTAACACCTTTATAAGACAAAAACACATGAAAAAGTTTCTTTAGCAAATAAATGTCTCAGAGAATAATTTCACTTTTCTTTCTGAGATTTCCCCCTTTTCTTCTTTTGAAATGCCTTGTAATGGTTCTCTTGAGAATACACTATCAAATCTCTGAACCTCCAATTTTCCCCAGTTCCATATTGATGAGCAATTAGTTATGAATGTGTTTTGTCATTATATACATATTTATCCTATTCTCTAAGATTTCAACTCTTATACTAAGGGCAACTTTCAATTCCTACTGCGAGTATTAGTTTCTGGACCTACTATATTCAATTTATTTTTAACATTAGGTTAAAGTAATGTTAAAATATTGGAAGCATTCAGAAAGTTGTGTGGAATCTTGCTTCTACTCATCCCTCTTCCTCCATTTACTCCCAAGTGCCCTGCAATGGGCACTTTTATATTCTTGCAAGAAATTATTTAAAAATAAATTATTGCATTGCCAAAGAAATGCTGTTTCTATCTGATTCTTATATGGAGATGGCTCTGTAACTTGCATTTAATTAAAAGAGAATTTATCTCCTGATTGTTGAATATTTTTGACACTATTAGTACTATTGTCCTCCTGCATTTTAAACCTCAGTTTTCAGGTTCATTAATACAGGAATATAGTTATCTTTCTCTCTGGACTTAATATCCATGCCTACCAAGTTTTATCTTTTCTTCCCTGCCTGATGTTGCTAATGTGAGTTTGTTTTCTTGGTGATATATTGCATATTGCATGTCCAATCAGTGGCTACTTGTGAGACTCTGGCCACATTTTCTCTCTGTTGCCTATTTTTTCTTCTGTGTGTGCTATTAAACATATGCAGCTTTTTAACATTGAGGGGCTTTAATTTATCAATAAGCAACTACTATTTTATACAAGAGATTCATGCATTGAACCTCACTTCAGTTGCTTAAAACATATGTGGACCTTTTAATATCAATTACTATATTGGAATCAGAACCCTCCCTGTTTGTTTTGCTTCTAGATCTGGAGACAATTAATCCTGTTGTTTCAGTTCCTATGTACTATTGTCTACTTTTGATCCATAGGCATATTTCTCTAACGTTAACCTACATAGCTCTTTGGTCGCTTTCAAATTACATATCAATATAAGCTTATTTTGGAAAACCCACACAAATATACACCCTTTGCCTTAATGAAAAGAGGCAACTAGGAATTAAGTAATTAGGTATCAACCATGTGTCATGTTTTTAACAATACCATTCATATTCAATTTCATATCCATGCAAGTTCACAGTATAGTATCCTTCAACCTTTCGCAAGTACAACACAACATTTAATTATATACAGAATTATTTCTCTTTATCTTTTTGGCAACTGCAGATATTTTCAAATGCGATTTGCAATCTCTATGCTTAAGGTTTTTTTTTAAAAGAGGATATTTCAAGTGAGGATTGACAAGAGTGAAATGTTTCTTTCTAATTTACAGACGTTAAAGAACAAAATGAACCTACAAGCATTTTCAATAAACTCTTGGGAGCTAGATACCTGAAAAGTCTCTGTTGTTACTAATGAAAAAAGTATAAAATATTCTGCACATATCATTTATTCATTGTGTCACACTTAAATCTTACTTTGGTCAATATACATAAACAACATCTGAATCATGATTTCAAGAAAATTAACAATTATTTTACCTATAACATCTTATCAATTGTGAGTTCATTGTAGTGGCTATCTTCTAAATCCCATGAAGTATAGGACTAGAGAGAGTTATTTCTATTTAATAAATTATCTTATTATTCAAATTATTCTTTTTTTTTTTTTTTTTTTTTAAACGGAGTCTCGCTCTGTCACCCAGGCTGGAGTGCAGTGGCATGATCTCGGCTCACTGCAAGCTCCACCTCCTGGGTTCACACCATTCTCCTGCCTTAGCCTCCTGAGTAGGTGGGACTACAAGCGCCCGCCACCACGCCCAGCTAATTTTTTGTATTTTCGGTAGAGAAGGGGTTTCACCATGTTAGCCAGGATGGTGTCGATCTCCTGACCTCGTGATCCTCCTGCCTCGGCCTCCCAAAGTGCTGGGATTACAGGTGTGAGCCACCACGCTTGGCCTCAAATTATTCTTAAATCATTATTTGTAAGATTCCCAAATTAGGCATTCTGACATTGACTCAATTTGAATATAGCAAAGATAAATTATTTACATCTTTACATTGCTTCCTGTAATCGATGTTGTCATTATGATGGGCATTATATATTTTTCCCTGTCTCTTTTCACAGACTTCAAATATTATGAAAGCTTTAGCTCATTCTTATGATTTAACTCTTCAAGCTAAATATACACAAAGGATATGAAAAGTAAAGATACATCCTCTGAAAAGTTTATAAGCATAAACTGTATTAATTGAATTTTCTGTTTTTATATTTATTTCCCATTGTGCATTATATTTAATTTTACCCTAAAAATGTTATGTTCTTTTAGGTTATGCAATATGAATAATGGTATTTTAAACAGGCTCTTATATAATATGGAATGAAAGGATTAAATATGCCTAAAATTAATTTTACAGTTATAGTAACCAACAAATATTCAATATATTTTCAACTAATTTTATTCAGGTAAAAAAAAGGAGAAAGTTTGAATATGATTGTATAATTATGATAAATAAAATGCAATAGAAATTGTGCTCTATTAGTTTTCAATTTCAATTTTCTTATCACATCCATATTGAATTCACTTACAGAAAGGTTTACTTCTTTCCAATCAATATTATTTTTATTTTAATATTTACTATTGCAATTTTTTGTTCCAAAACAGCACTTTTTTCTTTTTTCCTCCACCATCCCAATATAGTATTGAACAGAAGTAGTATGAAAAGGCATCTTTGTCTTGTTTAATGTTTCATCATTAAGTATATTATTAGCTGAGGTTTCATGTGACAGCTCTATATCGACTTGAGGTAGTGCTCATCTTTCTTAAATTTTCTGACATTGTTGGCTACGAAAGTGTGTTGAATTTGGTCACATTTTTCTTCATTGTTGAGGTTATCATATGACTCATGTTATATGTTGTTTTACTATGGCATATTAAATGGATGTAACCAATCTTCTATTTCTGGGATGCAAATTAATTTGTGATTTGTCAGAAATATGTTGCCAAATTCTTTGCATTAATAATTTCGTAGGACTTTTACATCTACATTTACAGGGGATGATTCTCTGGAAATTTTTTCTTGCAGTTTCTGTCAGGTGTTGGTAGCAGTTTTGTATTGGGTTCATGAAATTATTTGGAAAATGTTCCAGTATCCTAACGGTGATCGTGTGAGATTAAAAGTGTTACTTCCTTAAACATTTGGCAGAATTCAACAGTGAAATATCTTGGTCTTGGGTTATTTTGTTGTGTGTAGGGATAATTTGTAATACGAATTTAATTTATTAAATATACATGTGACTACTTAGAATTTCTCTTTATATTTGTGTCAGTATGAATAAGTTGTGCTTTACTGAGAAATTTATCCATTTCATCTAGTTGTTGAAGTAACTAGCATACAGTTATTCAAAAATTGGCATAAATGTATTCTTTCAATGCCTGTAGAATATTTGGTGATATTCCATCTTTAATCCTTGATGTTAGTGTTTTCTGTTCTCTCTCTTCTTCTCTATTAGTCATATTTAAGGGTCATGATGTTAACCAACCTTTTTAAAGTATCAGTTTTGTTTATTCTCTTCATCTCTCTACTATCCATGATTTCTGTTTTTATATTCAATTTTTTAGTTACTTCTACTTACTTTGGTTTAATTTCCCTTTTTGTTTCTACCTTTACAAGACGAAATAAAAATCTCTGGTTTTCAAGTTTTTCTCTGATAAAAGAACATAAGGCTATCAATGCACCCTTAAAGGATAATTTAGATGCAACTCATGAATTTTATGTTCTTTATGTATTCTATTTGTTTCAGTATAGCTTATAAGCCATTTGTGACGTCTGCTTACCCAAAAGTTAATTAGAACTATGTAATTTAGGTATGGTCCAGTTATGGTTCAATATATTATTTATATTCATAAATAGCAATGTGCACTAAAAAGAATGTGTATTTTTTAAGGTGTTGGATGTAATGGTTTATAAAAGTCAGTAGGTAAAGTTGGTTGTTGGTATTAAGATCTGTAGAATTACTCTTTTTGACTACTTTTTCTAACAATTGTTGAGACAGAAATGTTACAATCTCCAACTATTGTTGTGATTTTTCTATTTCACATATAATATTTTTATGTCGTGATTACATGACCTTTTATCTTTATGGATTGTAAGAGAGAAAACGAGAGAGAAAAATTAATCCCACTAAAGAAAATTTTAAATCTAGAAGTCTAATGTAAAAAAACAAAGTAATTTCTGACATAAGTTTTGAGATGTTGCAAAAATAAGAAGGTAAGTGGTAAACATATGAGCAAAATACACAAATATTTACTTAAGAAATAATATGAGGGGTTAAAATTTGTAGAATGCTAATTTCTAGAGAAATTAATAAAAATAGAACTGATATATTAGTTTAAAAGGTGTTCCATATTTACATGAAAATATAATAACATATTTATGTTATGAATTTAAATCCAAATTCACAAAGATTCTTAAACATGTGTTTAAAACAGGGTATAATCATATATATCCACCAGAAGAACTACAATTAGAAGACTGACTTGATATTTTGGAGCAAGAAGACCTCTCATGCATTGGTAGTGGTGATGTAAAATGGTAAAATCTCATTGGAAAAAGCTCTGGACACTTCTTATGAAAAATACATTCACCCTGTCATACACAATTGCACTTGCAGGTATTTACTCACCAGAAACAAAAAAAAAGATTTTTTCATGCAAAACTTATATAGTGTTCATGACATCTTTATTCATAATCCACAAAACTGGGAACTACTTAGGTGTCTATGAACAGGACTTGATCAACAAATTGTGGTATACTCTTACAGTGAAATACTACTCATTTCAATGAATTAAAAAAGGAAGAAACTACTAGAATAACAACAATATAGGTAAATCTGAAAGATGTTATGGTGAGTGAAAGAAACCTTACCCAAATGAATACATTATGTATAATTCCATTTATTAATACATTAAATTTTGGAACAGGTAAACCTAATTGGCAGTGGAAAAAATAATGATAATGGTTGTGTCTGGAATGAAATGGGTTAAAGATTAAAGACTGATGTGAACATTTGTTCATATTCTATACAATGATGCAGAGCTGGATTAAAGTATATGCACCTAACAAAAATAAGATAATGTAAAAGAAAGATTTGTGTGTTTCACGTAATGTAAACTTTGTTTAATACCTATAAATAAATATTGAACTCTATTTTTAAATATATATGTTGAATTTAAGGTGGAATTGAACTACTATCAGCATTTTTCTTTGAAATACAGTGCAAACTGTATTCATTGATAGAAGATTGGGTAGATGAATAGATATGTGAAAAAACAAGTATAATAAAATGCAAAGGTTGATTCTAGGTGCTAAATATGAGAGTGATCACAGTAAAACCTTTTAAAATTTGCTATAGGTTTAGTTTTTAAAACAAAATATTAAAGAAAAATGGAGTGAAAATATGATCAACTGAGAATCATTTAAAACAACTGAATTTTAAAGCTTAGCGCCAAATGAATAAAAGAGTAATAAAATTGCACAAGAGTTACAAACACTTTATTAATGCTCTTCTTCCCTTATTAACTTAAAATATTTATTTTCTTTTGGAAAGAAGATTCATACTGAAACTACATTAGGCAATTCTTTGTAAACGGTTTTGCCCTTGGTACATATGTGGCCAACAGAAAAACTAATTTTGTTTTTCTGTTTCAGAAGAGGGGATGGTTTATTATAAGCACCTTTTCAAAGACACCTACTGACCAAGAATAATACTGATAATGAGAAGGAAAAGAAAAAGGTAACAGTCTGGAATAATCAATAAATACACATGAAGCAGACAGAGAAACACATGATAGAAACACCCATTTATGACTATTATTTAGTTATAAAGAAGTTACATTCTTTATTTTCTCTTATGTAATTTGGAACCCACTTTGCCCAATATCTGAATTTTATAAAGTGATAATATTGATTCACATTAATTCTAAAAAATAGGAAAGCACATTCTCCAAGAAAATTTCTAACCATGCAATAGCCAGAAAAGGCTCCATCTCTTCCCTCATTGCTACATGTAATAAGGCCTTTGCCACATATAGGCAATAAAAATTATAAAATTGATAATTTATTAACAAATTGTTCTAGACATGTATCCAAAGTCATTTTGGTGACAGTAAATAATTTCTACCTGTGCTATTAATATGCTCATTAGAATACAAATAAATGGACATTTTTAAGTAATTAATATGTGATCAATACAGCAACACATTTTCTATTCCCTTCTTCCATAAAGTGAAAGACAAATGTAGAAATAAAAATAATTAGAAAATAATTAGTTAGAAATAAACAGAGCTGGCCATACGTGCAGAGACATTGCAAACTAAAAATTACCAATTCAAGTGTGAAGAAATAGTGACATCATCATAGAAAAAAATGGAAACTTAGCTATGCATTACTAATAGCATTTGGCAGAAAAAGACATAAAAGAAAATGTAAAAAATTTAAAATATTCTTCCAAAAAGAAAGCGAGAAAGCAAAGAATAATATGTTTCCTAGAAAGAGAAAGACACATTGAATTTATTTCACAAGCTTCTGAAGTTGACCATGTATTAGTGACTAAAAAAAAAAAAGTTAAATTTATTCTTTTATTAACTCTCTCTAAACATCCTAGTCACGTACTTGTACACACAAACCCTCTTATTACATTTGTGAAAAGCAATTTTAAAGCATCCCAATATTGTATCTTGATGGCTTTTTAAAACTTTAAAATATATAAGAGTATTTCAAAGCATGTTGTATCATATATACTAAGTGATGTTTGATGCATTTAAATTATAAATATTTTATTATGCAATTTAATTATTTTTTTAAAAAAATAAGTGATGGTGTTGGAAAATGACAAATCATTACAGTTGCTTACCTTCTTACATATTGCTAAATTCTAAAATGTGCATGTAATTTCAAAATTAAATTATGCTTGATAAGACTAAAAATCTGAATATAACTGAAGACTTTTAAAACATAATATTTTGATATATTCTTAAGTATGCCTACAGAAAAGTGGTATTAGTACTTTCAATATGAAGGTACTTTGTTGATGTTTAGAAAAGCTGTACATATATACTAGTTATAGATTTGCAATAGAATGATTCTGGATATGTAAAAAGCTGAGAACTTTCCTTATATTGTTAGATAATTTTATCATGGAACTAAAGTTCAATTCTGCTGATATAAGTGGCAATACTCTTTTCAATGTTTAAAACACTTTTGTGTGACTTAAGAAAAAACTTTTTATTAATAAATTTCCTTTATTTAATGTATATTTTATCTGAGTCTCCAAATATTTGGTTGATGTTTATAACTAGAAAATAATTACTTGTAATTTGCCTTCAATGTAGCAAGTACTGAGTGGGAATTAAAATTATGTAAATATTTAATTAATCTATTTGTTTATTTCTACCTTTGCTTATTAAATGGGCTCTGCAATATCTTACAAAAATGTTTAAACAAATCAAAACAAAAATATGCCCAATAAATAACAAAATGTGTAAAACATATTTCTTACCACATTAATATAATGTACGGTACATCATTTAGTGAAGAGTCCAAGTTAATGACTGTCTTATTATCTCTTTCTGTATCTCTTTATGTGCATTTAAAATCTTGATACACTTTTAGTTTAGTCCAGTACTTCAAAAGCACTCTACTCATCATAGAATATTTTAAAAGCATGTTATCATTTAGCGCAAAATGTAGTGGCTATCACTCAGAAATAATGAAAAAGCCCAGTAGATCTTTTGGGATCTTACTCTCATGGTTTACATTTCCAATGAATGTATGTCCCAAATTCTCCTAAGAATACCCATAAAGATACAAGGAAGGAAAAGTCAAAACACCACTAACCTTTGTCATGTATGCCTAAAAGATGATACGATAATTCCTGATTTTTGTTATTTTTTTATTTGTTTCTCATTTGGTAATTAAACCAGTATCATTTATTTTTGGATTTTGTTATGAAAGCCCCACATTCTTGTCACTAATTGCAGTTTTAGTTAGCCTAAATGCCAAGCTTCCAGAGCCAAGAAGATTCCTAAATACTCAAACACTAAAAATATGCTAGTTTAAATTAAAATAACAATAGCAAAGAAGAACATTAATAGAAGAAAGGTATTATATTGTTTATATATTTATTATATTAAAATCATTGCTTATTTATTTGGCTTTATTGCAAAGCATATAGTCAAAGGAAAAATAATAGACATAGATGATAGATTGACAATGCGAAATATCTACGAGTCCTAGGATGTTAGACTTCAGAAAACAGATGTCTGAAATTATCCAAAATAATAATGGTAATAATAATAATGGTAGAAAAGAGTACCAGTCTTTAGATTAAAAATTCCCAGAAAGCCAAAATATTCAGTGAAAGCGAAGCATAATTAATATCTTCTTGATATTCACAATAATGAGGATAAAGAAAATATCAAACAAATCTTCTAAAAGTAAATAATAATGATAATGATAACAATGGCAATGTTAGTAAATGACTTGCTGAGCCCTTTCTCTATGCAGGAAAGCATTCAGTTAGCTGTTCATCTGCATTTTATAATGAACTAGATAGGCTTGATTCAAGTAAAAACAGGAGATCATATGTTGCATCAAGTTGAAATACATCAATGCATATTTCCCAAAAACAAAATTGGCATTTTGGTTTCCAGTTAATTCCTACATTCACTTATGCAAAGTTTCAGAACTAGGAAAGTGGAGGGATAATTAATTGGGAATTTTAAATTCTATAACATAGATTTATATTTTGTGTTGTGATTTCAGGTAATGGTTATACGAATGGACTACTGAGCCAGCCTCCTTGGATATGAATTCTGGCCCTGCCACAGATTGGCTCTGTCTGTTCAACTCATTACTCTGCTTGTGGTTTGCTCATGTGAAATATAGAAATCATGAGTACTTAGCATATAGGTTTTCTGTGAGTATTAAATAAGATAATGTAAAGAAAACTCTTAAAACAGTCTCTGGGGTCTGGAGGGTTCTGTATACATTAATCATTACTTTTTATTACATTAACTAGAAATTGAAACTCAATTGTTTGGAAGTCTTCTATAATCATCTCTATATCACTATAATGATAAAGTTTAGGTTCATCAGTTGAAGGAAGAGTGAAGCCTGTCACACATAGTAGATTCAATGTTGGTGGCATCTAGTAGATTCAAAAATAGAAATCTAAGGGAGAGTAACTAAAGTATAAGTTTTGCAGTGTTCCTCTTTTTACATTTCATCAAAGGGGACATAATCCTTCTTTGCTGAAGATAAATGACTTAATGGAAGGAGTAGATGGGAGTGTGGCAGACAGTGATAATTTCTTATAAATATACTGACTTGGGAGATTAAGAAGAAGGCCATTGTCTGCCTTCTTCTAGTCATCAGAACCTGTTTTCTACAGCCAGGAAAATGTTTCCTAATCTTCCAAATCATTATTCCATATCAGTTTTCCTGGGTTTATTCTTGCTTATTTCATTTTCCCTTATGTCAGGGAGCGGTTTTGTCAGCTAAAATTTAAAGAATTGGCTAACAAAATCATTTCTGGATATATTTCTATTAATCACCCTCAAATACCTTCATCAGTAAGTAGATGAATTGAAGCCAAGATATTTTGAGAGAGAAATTTTAAACAAATCCTTCATTATAACAAAGCAAACATCAATGGCATCTCATGGTATCACTGGAGGAACATTTATAATCATCCATTTTTCACAACCATTCTCATGTGTTATGATGTTACTTGTAATGTTTACAATTATGAATTTTTGTATTAAGTTGGACTTTTTTGTTTGCTGGTGACAGATGGCCAATTTGAAGCCTAATGATGGGACGTATTGACTCATGAAACTATTGGCTCATACTTTGAAAGAGAAGCTCAGGGCCAGCATGATGCATTATGATGACCCTGTGTCCTAATTTGTCTCTTAATGTCCATTTTATTCCCATTAGGACATGTTAAATTTATGTTTCAAGGGACCTCAACACAGATTTACTGAATCCCTACACTTAAGAGAGCAAACCACCATGGCACATGTATATTTATGTAACAAACCTGCACATTCTGCACATGTATCCCAGAACTAAGAGTAAAATTCAAATAAAAAAAAAAAAAGAGAGAGAGAGAGAGAGAGAGAGAGATTCAGTATAAAAACGAAAAGCATGTTGATTGCCTCTAATCTTACAAGAAATTGTTCAATGAATTTCCAAGTGGTCCACTTCAGGTGATATGTCCATGCATTTGATCATTATCTGAGCTATAGGTAAGACAGGTCTGCAGAAAGGAAAAGGTAATTCTTGATAAACACATCAGTATATTTCCACTATACCTTCCCCAGTGTTACTGATTACATCTAATCTCTATTACCCACCTCTGTCATGCATGCTCTTTCCATTTATAATAAGCATACTCATGATATTTCATTAACGTCTGTCTTTATTATTAATATGTACACGTACAAAGGGCAGGCAGGCATCACATCTGTTTTGCCCCTTGATGTAGTCCCATTACCTGACATATTGACAGGTTTATCATTTGCTCTCACATATTAATAATGAAATAACTGTCTTTTTGCATTCAGTTCCTACTAAAAGTTCAGATCCCAGTTCGTATTATGTATTATTGAATGCATTTTATATCTGGAAATTATAACTTGTTCTAACAGTGCTTTGCTGAACTACTTCTCTGCCGCTTCTGTTCTTTTCAAAACAATGAAAAATAGTACTTTAAGCCTCATTTTTTTTTTTTTTTTTTTTACCTTGCAAGTTAAAGGGAATCTCTTGCTACATGTGGAAGCAGCTTACGAAGTACTAATGGAATCTAGCCTCGGTAGTGGCTATCATGTTTAAACTAGTTTTCATTATCAATAAACTTGAGTAAAAAGTTAATATATTCCCAAAGCTCACTTGCATTCTCTTGAATACTCTAGATTTTATGACTGGCAAAATCACCTAGGAAAGAAAAATATGTACTATAAATTTCTCCATTTAACAGTAGTCATCAGTCATCAGATTCTAAGTACAGTACAGTTTTCCACAATTCAGATTGTTGCCAGGCCAGCCTTCTATTAAGAATGTTGGCTGTGGGGGGAGCAGGGGATGGGAATGGGAAAGGCAAAGTTGACCACAGTGGAGAGGTGGAGATTTTCTTTTAGTCTTTTTTTGGTTATTTTGGGGAAAAATAAAAAGAAAACAAACAAAAACGTTGGTATCACATGAAAACTTTCTAAAGCCTAGTAAATTAGTTTGTTTTTACAAATGTAACAGTTTATGGCACAGGGGAAGGAATTCTCTCCATATTGGTGAAGCAAATTCAGTACAGCTTGGTGCTGGTCAATACTCCCTTAGTAGATATTGTCGGGTGTCACCAGCATTGAACTGGCACTAGCCGCAATATCAGCATAGCAGGATGTGCAGGAAGCTCTGAACATCTTTAGCTCACTGAAATATTAGCTGGGGGATTTGCTGGACTTTAGAGGCCTGGAAAAGTAAATTTTATCAAAGAGAAGCAGAGTCAAAGCAGAGGACAAGGTAAAAGATGATGCTTCTGTGTTAGTTGTGATCATAGGATCACAACCCCTGTGGACCTAAAGGAATAAATAGGATAGAAATTTTGAAAGAGTCCTCTGGATAGAGACACATAACTTCTCTCAGTTACAGAAATTGTGACCCTACATTTACATTCAGGCTACTCTGTCCTAAAATAACAGGGTTCCTTATACAATATGTGTCAATTAGGTCACAGAGTTGTTGTGAAGAGATGTATAAAGTTAGACATTGCATCGATTCAAAGGGTAAAACATTCTGCCAAAAGAGAAGACTTATTTATACCTCTCTATTTAGATCTCATGTAGGAAATATAGAATAGAAGCTAGTTAGTTTCATTTATCTATTCTAAAGGTAGACAGTGGGATACATTTCAAAAAGTATATGTCCATTTGGGGAGTCTATTACAATTTACCATGAAGCAGAAAGACTTGAGGAGAAATTAGGAAATTCCAGACTTTATGAGTCTCTGTAATGTAAAAGTGTTTTAAATAACCAAGCTGTCCTATGTTTGATGTATTTTCCTTTGGGGCTTGAGTAATAAACATAGATATATGGAGGGAAGGATTTTATATCAAGTTTTAATGAAAGGTTAATCACTTCAGCATCAATAAGTCATTTACTAGAAAAGACATTCTAATTCATAACTCTAAGGTTTGATATGTGTTTCCATGTATTAAGATGTAAGGAAAGGAAAAAAATGAAAATAATCAAACTTTAAATGTAGCTATTAACTTGCTTGGTGTTTCACGATGCTAATAGATTCCTGTCAAAATAGAAGCTGACTTCAGATGACCTTGGTTCAAGTTGACTAGTACTGAAATTTAATTAACTGCTGCATTACGGCAGTAAAGAATACACTTTATGGCAGGTTAGTAATGACCAGAAGTGACAAAGCCCAACAGTGTAAGTTTTTAAGCATGCTACAGAGATAGCAGAAGAGTTAAAATTATATGCAAGCAACTTGAAATTTCTTGTAATAAATTGCTTCCAGTATTATAGTGATACAGACGAAGTTGATACTTTAAGGAAAATCTCAGAGCAGCAAGTTGCTGGGGAGTTTCTTTACACATATGTAAGAATGTAAGACCATTAACAGAGGATTAGAAGAGTGGCCAAAATGATCCATGCTTCCTTATGCCCAAACTCTTTGCAGAGTGATTTGCAACTCTTTTCTTTAAAAGGTGGAGACTCTTTCCTTACTCCTGGAATCTGAGCTGATCTGGTGATTTGCTTTGACCAGAGCGAATGACACAGAAGTAATGCTATGTAACTCCTCACTTCAGACTTCAGAGGCCTTGCATATCTCTGCTCCCTTTCTTGGACTCCTGTAACTTCCATATGAATAAGAAAAGACTAGCTTCCTGGAGATGAGAAACCAAATAGAACGGAGTCAATCAGCTGGTTTATGTCATCCAAGGCCCAAGGCTTGCCAAAGAGCTCATACAAGCTCCACAAAGACAACCCTCATCATATCTTTGAGCTAACCACCAAATGGAACAGAGTCAATCAGCTGGTTTATGTCGTCCAAGGCAGAAGACTTGCAAAAGAGCCCAGACAAGCTCCACAAAGACAACCCTCATCATATCTTTGAGCTAATCCGTCAGATGACTGCAGTAGGTACATAGCCAAGGACATTCTAGAGCTGACATGCCCACACTGAATCAATGATTCCTGAGCTAAACAAATGTTTGTTTTAAACCATTGAGTGTTGCAGTAATGTTACATAGCAACAGATAACTGATGTCACTGATTATATTGTGTTTGAAAACAAGAGTTTATCAGTTAAAAGAAAATTGGTTTTTCTTTCCTTACTACCACCTGAAAAACACACTCTAGCCCTATAAGCATTTTAACACATTTCTAGATTAATTTCACATTATTTTTTGGCACAGGTGGTATTTATAGGTGGTAGTAACAGGAATAAATAGAGTCAGAAAACCACATTTCTAGATGAAAATGTAGTGTATAATAGAAAAATTCGTCAAGTTGAGTCATTTAATTTATTTTCCACTCATGTTACCTGAGATAGAAACATAACATCACCTTTTTTTTTTTCTCACTTTTCCTCTAGATTAAAATGGAACTGAAACTTGTAGATTGTAGCAGTCCTGAGCTTTCAGGACCTTTCCTTCCTATGTCCCCTTGGCTTTTGTATGTCAGAGCCCTATCATCTCAAGCATGAAATATGGCAAAAATGCACTTTAATGATTTTCTCAAACCAACCTTCTCTCTTTTTAAGCCATGTATCACCCAGTAATGATTTTCAGCCTGAACCAGATTTAAAAGTTTCATTCTTCAGTTATGATCCTTCAAAGGTTGCTTTATTGCATTGTATCAATATTCCTTCATGATCCCATGCCATTTTAGTTTCTCTGTCTTCCACTTCTCATTCATTGCTCATAAAACCTTAGATGAAGTACTCTTTCCAAATGTGTCATGAAACTTTTAAACTTTAATTTTAGGAACAAAAAATTATATACATATCTATGTTTCCTCTTTTCCTAGAATGACAAAGAACTAAAATTCAATTGTGTGTATTTGAAAAACTACATTTCAAATGTGTATACTTGAAAAACTATATTTCAAATATGTATATTTGAAAAACTGTAATTTTAATAAATGAAAACAAAATCAGTAAGCAAATCAGTAAACTTTCAAAATAAAAGGCTTAAAATTGCCTTTTATTAAAAGGCAATTTTAAAATTGCTGCAGATGGTCAAAAATATGAGTTTCAGCTGCGAAATGTGATGCTTGTTTTGGGAAAGAGAACGAGGGCCTCAGATATACCTGAAAGAGTGTGAAGAGGTTGGTTACTACAGAGTATATTGCAAGTATATGAAAGTAATGAGCTTAGTCTTAGAGGCTCTAACAAAACAATTACCTGAAAAGAGCAGTTAGTGAATAGGTTAAAAAAAAAAAAAAAAAAAAGAAAGAAAGAAAGAAAAAGGATTACGTGTGAGAAAACATTTTGATTTCTAAATTTTCAAGGCATGATAAATCTAAGTACTGGTATCCAGCTTGAGGATGTAACAAACTGCACAGCGCATGCACCTAGAAGGTCACGATAAGCAAACAGAATGTAGAGGACGGGTCAGCCAATAAAGAAAGTTTTGTCAGTGCGAAATTGAAACTTAAGTCGGGAAGGGGACAGGGGTACAACCTTATAAGGGAGATAATAAAACTTAGGTGATGTCCGGGGGGATTGTAAACCCATAGTACTCAACCAATGAGGAACTGGGTGAGGGACTTACAAGCTAGGAGATAAATTACCTGCTGTAACTGCCCCAGGTGTGCCTGCCTACCAGACACCCAATCTAGCAAGACCGCCATTTAAAGTCTCACTTCCACTGTTCTTTGTGTCTCCAAGTCTACTCTTTGGGTTTGGATAGGTGAATGTATGTTTCTCACATAAGAACAGTTGAAGCAGTTCATAGGATTGTGGCTAATATCAGTTTGTATAGTCAGAGTGTCTGGATTTTAATCCAGCTTCACACATTTACAAGATATGCAACCTTAGGCAAATGTCTAACATGTCTCTGTGTAGTCATCTGTAAATAAGTAATAGCTTTACCTTTTAGGGTTGTTATAAAGATTACATGAGAATATTTTATTTTGTAAAATAATTATTTTCTAACTTCCGGACATTGGCCTAAGCAAAGGGTTTATGATTAAGTTCTCAAAAGCAAATGTAACAAAAACAAAAATAAATAAGACTCATTTTAGCTAAAAATCTTCTACATGGTAAAAAGAAATAATAGACAACCTACAAAATGGAAAATGATATCTGCAATCTATGCCTATGACAACAGACTATCAAGAATCTATGAGGAACTCGGCTCACATCTGTAATCCCAGCACTTTGGGGGGCCAAGGCGGGCAGATCACAAGGTCAGGAGATTGAGATCATCCTGGCTAACATGCTGAAACCCCATCTCTACTAAAAATAGAAAAAAATAGCCAGGTGTGGTGGTGGGCACGTGTAGTCCCAGCTACTTAGAAGTCTGAGGCAGGAGAATGGCCTGAATCTGGGAGGCAGAGCTTGCAGAGATCGCATCACTGCACTCTAGCCTGGGTGACAGAGTGAGACTCTGTCTCAAAAAAAAAAAAAAAAAAAAAAAAGTCTACAAGGAGCTCAAACAACTAAACAAGGAAAGAAATGAAAAAGTGGCCAAAGGATGTGAACAGACATTTTCAAAGAAGACACACAAATAGCCAACAAACATATGAAAAATTTCTCAACATCACTAATCATCAGCGAAATGTAAATTAAAACCACAAAGACATACTATCTTACACCAGTCAGAAGGGCAATTATTAAAAGTCAGAAAAGAACACATGCTGGTGAGGAGGCAAAGAAAAGGAAACACGTAGACATTGTTGGCTGGAATGTAAATTAATGCAACTTCTTTGGTAAACAGTATGGATATTTCTCAAATAATTAAAAATACATCTACCCTTCAATCCTGTAATCCCACTACTGAAAGGAAAATAAATCATTATATCAAAAAGATATCTATACTTGTATGTTCATTACAACACTATTCACAGTAGCAAAGATATAGAAACACCCTAAGTGTTCATCAATGAATGACTGGATAAGTAAAATGTGGCACATATAAATCATGGAATACTACTCAGTCATAAAAAATAATGAAATCCATGTCTTTTGCAGCAATGTGGATTGAGTTGGAGGACATCATTCTAAGAGAAATAACTAAGAAACAGCAAATCAAATACCACATGTTCTCACTTATTAGTGTGAGCTAAACAATGGCTACACATTGACATTCAGAGTTGAATAATAGACATCAGAGACTCAGAAACATAGGAGGGTGGGAGGAATGTGAGGAGGGATGAGAAATTGTCTATTGGGTACAATGTACAGTATTCATGTGATGGTTACAGCAGAAGCGCAGACTTCATCACTATGTAATATATCCATGTAACAAAACTGCACTTCTGCCCCCTAAATCTACAAAAATAAATAACATACTAAAAATGAAAAATGATATATTAACATGGATAAACATGTTATTTAAAAATGAAGTACAATATTTTAAAATATTTTATATTCTAAAATTTTTGCCTTGCTCACTTTTTCTGCCACATTCACCTCCCTGCCTTAGGGTATTTGGATCCTCTTTCAACAGATCTCCTGATGTGCTCCTTCATTCCATTTATATCTGTTCAAATGACAAATCCTCAGAGTGTTCTGGCATCATCTCTCCATTTAAAATGGAAGCGTTTCCTACTCTCACACTCTTGTTACTCTGCTTTTATATCTCTTCATATTGATAATATCTGACATCATATTCTGTATTTAGTTGTTTTCACTGTTTTTACTAGAATATAATTGAGCAAATGACAGTAGATGTTTTGCCTTCGTATTCTTGTTATTCACTGATTCAAATCCTTCTACCTAGAAAAATGTGGCTTATAAGTTCTCACTAAATATTTGTTCAGTACACGTTGAATAAATATTTTAAAAGACATTTAAAAAATAAAAATAAAAAAATAAAAGACATTTCTATTATTTCTCACAAGATTTTAAAAAGACCAATGACAAGATTTTTTGGATGTGCAATCTATACATGAATAAGAGTCTAACATCTACAAAGAAAATATTTTATTTAATATACATTTTCAATAAAGGCCAGAAACTATAGCCTGATTATCACACTTTTAATTTTTTCATGTAATTAAATTATCAAAGCACATAGATATTTTAGACTATAATTTATACCAGCTAATTCCTTAAATGATTTAAATGATTTTACTTAATAGAGTGTTCTGGAAATAAAAATACATTTTATTTTAATCAAATAATACTTTTGAGTTGTGTAAACAAAAGTAATAGCACACCTATTCTTTATTTGATCACTATCTTTGATGGATAACTAATTGGTGCCTTCACTTCAAATTTGAGCAGAGTTTCTAATTTGGAACTCAAAGCTAAAGTTAATTCCTAAAGTTTTCAAACCAAATTCCTCACTTTTTAAAGAAAATGTTTTGTTTTTGTGATTTAGGCCTGAGGGGAGAAAAGCAGCCAATGAGGAAGGTGCAAGAAGGTCACCCTAAGCCTCTTTTCCTCCTATCTATCCTATGGAACAAAAGTCTTAATCTTTCTTTCTTTTCTTTTTTTTTTTCATTTTCTTTTTCTTTTCCTTTTTTTTTTCTTTTTTTTTTTGAGACCCTGTCTCACCCTTTCTCCCAGGCTGGAGTACAGAGCCGCGATCTCAGCTCACTGCAACCACCACCTCCCAGGCTCGAGTGATTCTTCTGCCTCAGCCTCCCAAGTAGCTGGGATTACAGGTGTGCACCACCACGCCCGGCTAATTTTTGCATTTTCAGTAGAGATTTGGTTTCGTCATACTGCCCAGGCTGGTCTCAAACTCCACCTCATATGATCTGCTCGCCTCGCCCTTCCAAAGTGCTGGGATTACAGCGTGAGTCACCACACCCGGCCAAAAATCTTCATCTTGTTAGGGGAAGGAAAACAAACACTGCAGTCTTTAGGACACTGAAGAAAATCTATTGCAGTTGGGACAAGGGAGCAAAATTAGAAAACAGACTACTTTTGGTAGAAAGACAGGAACAAAATATGTATCCAGAAATACAGGACGAATAGGAAGGGCAGGAACACTGAGGGGATCACTCTCCCTGAGGCCAGGGACAGAGTGCCTGCCTCAGACTGTGGCTTAATCTGAAAAACAGAAAGTATTTTCCATGCTCTCCACTGCTGGAAGACGTAAAAAAGCCATTGGATAGGAAGCACTGAGTAACAAGCAAGAGTGGAATATTGCTGGGAGAGATAGGAATAGGATAAGGATGTCAAAAGGGACATTCTCTGAGTCACCACAAAAATGGAAAACCCAGAGTGAAAGTGTCACAACTAAAAATGTAAGAAAAAAATGCACTAGAGAGTAGAAGGTAGGTATAAAAGAGAGATAACTTCAAGGAGACTGATAAAAAGCAGTAATAGTTGTAATAAAAGCTGAGGCCGGGCGCAGTGGCTCATGCCTGTAATCCCAGCACTTCGGGAGGCCAAGGAGGGTGGATCATGAGGTCAGGAGATAGAGACTATCCTGGCTAACACGGTGAAACCCCGTCTCTACTAAAACCACAAAAATTAGCTGGGCGTGGTGCCACGCTCCTGTAGTCCCAGCTACTCAGGAGGCTGAGGCAGGAGAATGACGTGAACCCGGAAGGCGGAAGTTGCAGCGAGCACAGATCATGCCATTGCACTCCAGCCTGGGTGACAGAGCGAGACTTCATCTCAAAAACAAAAACAAAAACAAAAATCTGAATATGCACATATACAGATGTGGTAGATAAATGTAGAAAAATGAGCAAAACATGTTATTTTACATGACAAAAGGCAAAAATATGTTTTGGGAATGGGACTATCTTATATATTCAGAGAGTAAGTTTTTATGCCCTGACTCTTCCATCAGAACAGCTTTCGTTACTTTGGCTTCATGTATGTATGCAGCGGGTTAAAAATGCTCCCTTGTACTTTCCAGGACTGATGTTTGAGCTACAGTAATGAAGAGGAAACATCAATATCGAGCATTTAATGTCGCCCTAAGTTAAAGCAATTCTCATTGACTTCAGCGTGATTTCAATTAAGGGCAAGATTTGGCCAATTAAGTTCATCTCCTTGTTTGTCAAGTCCACAAACTGCTGACCGTCACTTGGTACACACTGGCTTCACACTCTCACACGTTCAGGCCTCCCTGCTTTCTCAGATTTGGGAACCGGAGAGAAGTCATTAAAACAAAAACTTTGTAGTGGGTAGGAAAGTATATTATTCAAGAAAAGACTTAAAGGTGTTACATGGGTGTTTTAGAAATACCTAGTTGGTATATTAAATTCAATATCATCGAATGTTGATATAGTTTTCACTTATAGCATTTTGCTATTGTATAACCTTAGCTTTCCTAAGAACAACAACGTATGTGATTAAACACTCGTAGGAAAACTATCCAACTTTTCAGAATTGTAATGTTTTATTCTTTGGTGCCTACTTAAATATTTTATATGAATATAGTTAGATATAGTTTAATTTTTATTCAGCACTATAAATATATATAACTGATTATGTAAATTACACAAATTTGAAATATAATAATGTTTAAATATAAAATAACTATTAATTTAAGAAAATAAGGGCTTTTTCTGTGACAATCAATATTTCAAAAATAAAATTCAAATTTACTTGTTATCCAAAATTCCTCACGATTGCAATGTCTTTTTCAGCATGCCTGATAATATAAACATGTAAAGCATAACTAAAAAATTACTAAGAATGTATCCCACTGAAGTTTATAAGGATTTTTCTATTAATAATGAAGTACATGCAACATAAAGAAAAACATTCCACTGTCTTATTATTCTTTCATCTGGTAACAGGAAATTGTTAAAAGTAGAAAAGATTCCAATAGAATCCATGATTCACATTATATGTGAGAATGGTTGTCCATATATTAATTCAAGCACCTAATTAATAAAGTATATATGAGACAGAGGAATTCTCATAGACCTCATATAAATTTCAAGTTATGGCTAGGCAGGCTACATACACCAGCATCTAAACCCTAGGTAGCACTTTTCAGACTGAGGGGTTGTAGGACAAAGAGTGACAGCTGGGACTGTGGAACAAAAGGCATACACCAGACCTGCCTCCAGCAAACTGGGACTCATGGTCACCCTGGTTATGTGTTTGCTGTGCTCTATCAGATGAGTCACTGAAATCTCAGTTTGCTTTGCCTCAGTCACAGACTTTTGATCCTTCACTTGGTAATTTGGAATCAGAGATCATGAATATAACTCTAGAGGCAGGAAGGAGGATGGTAGTAAGTTTTGAATAAAAGTTATAAAGAACTGACAAAGAATAGGAATAAGAGACTCTGAATAATGCTCTCTTTATAGACTTTACTGCCCTGGCACCTGAGATGAAAAATCTGAGTGCAGGAATGAGGCACTAGCAATTTACCTTACAGTACTATAGATTTTGAAGATTGATGGCATTTTGTTCTTCTTGTACAGCACACTGGATACGTGAAGAGGGTATATGGTCTGCCTTTGTGCACTAAATTTATATCTGATTTATAAGCTGCATGGAGCTCTCCATCACAATAACAAAAAAAGGTTTTAGTGCTGCTTAGAATGGCATTCTGACTTTTGTCTAACAATGAAATGTGATTTAAAGTGTACCACCTTCTTGATGGTGAAATCAAACCCCTCCCCATTGCCTATTTTACAACTTATTTCAAATAAGTCCCTCAATTTGGTTCATGGCAGGTATGATTTCTGCAATTTTGACAGATTTATTTTGATTCTGACAAAAGCATCACCAAATAATGGCTCTGTTCTAAAAGGGAAGGCACTTACTTTTGCCTTTGATGACATAACAGCTTACCAAGGGGATCATGTAGCAACTTCTAAAATGTCCACTGTTGCATACAGAAGGTAGCTCCCACCTAAGCTTCAGTTAACACTTTAATAACCTTTTGAATCTAAAAATATATATGAATGTCAGTCTGACCAACATGAGGTTAAAAGGAGAAAGCTGACACATAATTAAATAGGAACACCTCAGAGTTTTCATGAATTTGCCATGAAGCAATGTTCTATCTAGAGGCCGGAATAAGTGCTTCTTAGGACCCTTGTTCTAAATATAAATGAATGATTTAAAAAAAAAAAAGAAAGAAAGAAAAGAAAAACCACAGCCTTAAAGGAAACTTTAAAAGTTTTAAAGGAATTTTATTCTCTTAGATTAAAAAAATCATATTTTGAAATATATTTATGGGAGAGCCTAAATGCAGGTCAGGAAGCTGAACAGAGTTAGGGTAGTTGAGTGTAGCTTTAATACATGATTATATTATCCACACAGATTATCTAGCACAAACAGAAAATTTATATTGCAATGAAGTCAGAAGAGTGTATTATATTCATTTGAAGTTCCAGCACACACACATGTAAAATAGTGGTAGAAATCAAACTACTGATTATCTCTGTAAGGCCCCATTGCTTAGAAAGCAGTACAAAGGAATCTTTGACAATTCTGGAAATATTGTATATTCTGAACTGTATTATATTGACATGGATGTACACATTTATAAAAAGTAATATCTATATGAAAGATAAGTAAATTCAAAGCCCTTTACTGCATAAATATTATACTTCAATAAAAACTTAACCAAAAATTACAGAATACAGCAAAACCAATGAAATGGCTTGAGAAGAAGCAAGGCCCAAAGAAATTTTAGGGCCTTAGCTGCATATAGTAGAAAGGAAGAAAGGCTAAAGTCATTGACCTAAGCATAATTCTCAATAAGATAAGAAAAAGAATACTAATGAATGAAAAGTAGGAAGGAGAAGTAGATTATAGTCAGGTAATCTAAAATATATAAAAGCAATATAAAAAGAAAACTAAAGAAACTTTGTTAAAAATAATAAAAGTTAATGAAAAATGCAGTATATGGATCAGGAACCAAAAAAAAGAGAAGACATAATATCTAATGACAAAGGAGGCATCACAATACATCCTAAATGCCATAAAGGCAAAATATAAAGAAAATTGGATGAATAAATTTTAAAATATAAATAAAAGTGATTATTCCTAGCAAATACAGCTACCAAAAACAGTCCAAAAATATAAAATATAAAGTCTTATAAGTTTTAAATAAAATAAATCATTTTATTTTATTTTTATTATCATTTTTAGCATTATTATTTTAGATATGGGATCTCTCTCTGTGGCCAGGCTGAAGTCTCAAATTCCTGGTGTAAAGTGATCCACCTGCCTCAATCTCCCAAAGTTTTGGGATTACAGGTGTGAGTCACTGTGCCTGGCCTGAGTAAAATAAATCTTAACTAAAAACCTTTTCACAATATTCTGGACTCAATTTGTTCATAAGTCAATTCAACAGACATTTAAGGAAAAACTAACGCAAATCTTACAGCAATTCCTCCAAACAATATAAAGAAGTATTTCTCCCAATGTCCCAATGTGTTTTCTCAGTCCATCATATACTTGCTATCAAATCTGACAAGGATATTGCAAGAAAGGAAAATTAGAGGTCAATTGTTCATGAACATAGATGAAATGTCCCCAAATAGAATATAAAGAAATTGGTCCCTTTTAAATAGAGAAAATATATTTACACAATAATATAAGTAAATTGGATTTATTCATGCTCTGTTAAGTTTTTTATTAATATTAAAATGTAATTAGAAAATTTATCACATTAAAAACAAAAATCAGAAATATTTCAAGATATACAGAAAATCATGTAACAGACTCTCAATTTCTTCATCTGATACAGAATTTCTATTAAGAAAATACTACGGCAAACATACTTGATAGTGAATTTTTAAATGTTCTGTCAGATATCATGAATGAGACAAAGATACTAGCATCACAGATACCAAATATTGAGTATATGAAACATTCCATATTTTTAAAAATTATAATTTTAACAGAAACAAAAGGACCATGTTAGCAGGTACTATAACTATGTGAATAGAAAATTCAAAATATGTATCTACAAATTAAAACAAGCAGAAATTTAGTTTGTTACATTTCTGCATAAATGATATTTTTATATACAAACATTTATTAAATGTTATTTTAAAAGTTAACTTTGAAAAGATACTTAGAAATAAATGTAACGAAAACTCTTTAAGTTATCTATCTATTGAAAATTAAGAAACATTGCAGGAAATTTTTTATATACTTAAATAAATAGAAAAACACACCATGATTTGATTGTCTATTGGGAACGCAATCTTGTAAAGATAAGAATACTTCCATAATTACCTTATAGATGCAACGCAATCAGTCAAAATCCTAACGGTTTTTATTAATGTATTTTTTGGTTCTCTTTGACGAGCTAATTATAAACAATAAATGAAAAGACAGAGGACCAAATGTAGCTAAATTACTTTTGCAGAGAAAAATATTGTTTACTAAGCCCTAGGATAAAGTTAGATTTATTAAACTGTGCCTTTTCATGATAAGGCAGGATGAAGAAACCAAAAGAACATAATATAAACCCTAGAAACTATCTTTCTTACATATGGAGAATAGATTTGTGATAAAAATGGCATTGGATAGCACCAGGAAGGTCACTGTGTTTTGAAATAACTGTTACCACATTAACTGCATATAAATATTTTAAAAATGAAACTTGACTTTCATCTCCCTATATATAATGATTAATAATAACGTGAACAAAGTTTAGAAATATTTTACCAATAAGAGGTATAAATAAAATTATACAACATAGTAACAATTTAGGAATATTTCCCCCACAATTAACCCTAATTTATTCTATATTTATTGGTGTCATAAATCAAGTATTTTAAACACCACTAAAATTAGCATACAAAATGCACTAGAAAATATCATGAAAATACTCAGCAAGTGTGATTTAGAATATTATTTACAAATTAAAATTTGAATAAAATACTATGCAAATCTTTTCTTAATCAAGAAAGTTTAAAAAATAAAATTTATTTATAGTAATAGTTAAATGATAATAAATAGCTTCTCACAAATTTCATCAACGATAAGAAGGAAAACCTAGAAAAAATAGTGTGAAAGAAATTGAGCTGGCTGGGCACAGTGGCTCACGCCTGTAATCCCAGCATTTTGGGAGGCCGAGGCAGATGGATCACTTGAGGTCAGGAGTTCAAGACCAGCCTGGTCAACATCGTGAAACCCCGTCTCCACTAAAAATACAAAAACTTAGCGGGGCGTTGTATGCGCCTGTAATCTCGGCTACTGGTAAGGCTGAGGCTGGAGAATCGCTTAAACTTGGGAGGCAGAAGTTGCAGTGAACCAAGATCTCACCTCACTGCACTCCAGCCTGGCGACAGAGTGAGACTCCATCTCACAAAACAAAAAAAAGCAAAGAAAAAGAAAAAAGAAAAAGAAAAGAAAAAAAGAAATTGAGCTTATAAGATGGAGTATTCTTTACTGTGAATTATTTTGTGATTTTTTTTGGCGGGTGGGGGGGACGTTTGTTTGTTTGTTTTTGTATTTTTGAGATGGAGTCTTTCTCTGTCTCCAGGCTGGATTGCAGTGGTGAGATCTTGGTTCACTGCAACTTCCACCTCCCAAGTTCAAACGATTCTCCTGCCTCTGCCTCCTGAGCAGCTGGGACTACAGGTGTATGCCACCACGTCCAGCTAATAAATATATATAGTATTTCAGTAAACTTTTTAGTAATTTTTTTTTTTTTTTGTATTTTAGATGGGATTTCACCATGTTGGCCAGGATGGTCTCTATCTCCTGACCTCATGATCCACCTGTCTTGGCCTCCCAAAGTGCTGGGATTACAGGTGTGAGCCACTGCACCCAGCCCATATTGTGGTTTTATTTTGTGAAAAAAATGTTCCAGTCTTCCTGTGCAATAGAAAATCTCCAAATACGCAAATTTATTTTTTATTCCCTAAATTTGCAAACACCAAACTAAACACAACACTACTGGTTATCTTCCAAAATATATAATTTTACCTTTTTAACATTTATTGGTTTTACTCTGGAGATAAGTGGCATGGGGTCACACAGACCTTTAGGCTATCTGTTCTTCATGTTTAAATGTATAATTTATTGTTTCATGCTGGGATACTTATACATAGTGTACTTATTTTCTTCTGTGATATCTCTGTCAATTTCAATATTAATATAAGTTGAGAATTGGATATTTGCCTGCTTAACATAACATGTTTAATATGAGTGAATATATAATAATGTGAAGATTAATTTTTAAACTGGCAAAATGAAATGAAGCTACCTCTATAAAAGAATAACACTTGAAAAGTTTTAATTTTTGACCTGTCCATTCATATAGCTGCTCTTTTTCTTTCTTTTTTACAATTTATTATTTAGTTGATTGAATTCACATATTTGTTTGTTGTACTTCTAACTCAAAAAGAAGAGTCTTCTTAGAGTGATTGCTTTTCCTAATGGTTCACATACAGCCGCAATTTAAAAGCAAATATTCTGCCCGATAAAATTAATTATTTGTTCATCATCATCTCCAAATACGTATGCTGCCTACCTACATAATAGCTTTCAGAGGTTTGTTATGAGTTCTACATTCTCCAATGAGATTTATGGTAAAAAAGCTCTTCACACTTTACAATGTAAAATGTCATGTGTGTTAATGGTTATGATGATATTAGAATAATCCTATTTTTAACAAGCACTCATAGGGATATATTAAGAAGACAAAAACACCTAGACCACATCAGTTCCATTATGTTTAAAAACTCATTATCCAAATGTTAATACAATTGTCATTCATTATGACAGGAGAACAAGATATCTTCATGAGCAGAAGTAAATGTGTTTGCTATAGTCTTGGCTTTACTTTTGATATAGGCAGCTGTTTCCAACAAGACAGCTGTGGTAGGATAATAGAAACTATGGAGACAATAGCTGGCTTACCATATGATAAGTAATCCTCTTGGAGTGATTAGATGAAGAGCTTCTTATCCAGTGAAGTATGTGTTGCTTTTCAGAGTGATGCAGAACTTTGCAGAAAACTTGTAAACACTCATCAAGATGGCATAAATGGCTAAATGCTAGTGTAAGCCTTTCTCAATGATAAAAATACAAAGTATTGTAAGGCTTTGGTTGCACAGCTTACTGTTAACCATTATGGGATCCAGAATTGTACAGATTTGACCTTGAAATCATCCTCTGAACTTTGTTAGCTGTCTCAGATTAGGAACTGGACAAAGTTCCTAATCTCTGATTCTTTGATATTTTATACATTGAGAAATATAATTGTTCTATGTGATTGTTCTGATGGTTAGAAAAAAAGGGTGAATGAACGAAAACTAGCTTTACAAGAGAAGGAGTGACGAGGGTATAAAACAGTTCAAAAGTAAGGAAAACAAAAAAGTAACATACTTAGATTTATTTATGCATTTGTTTTTGTTCAATAATTATAAAATAAGTTTAAGGAAGTAAAACATGTAGAAAGAAATTTATTCGTTCATTTGAAAGAATCAATGAAATTTATGTGATATGCCTGATGATAATGAATCATGTTAGTAATTTTAATTCACCTTCAAAATAACTTGATCATTTGGTTCTACTCAGCCAGCAATACTTCATGCTGCTGAATGTTTTCCATGTACACTGTTTATCTTCCTTCTTTCTCACACCAAACCTGTCTTTTCCTTTTGTGTTTAACCTAAATCAACAATGTTACAAATTCTCAGTTACCTATACTAGAAATTCAGAAGCACTTTGAAGTGCTTCTATGCCAACACATAGACTCAATTTCTACAAACTTCTGAAATTTCCACCCACATAGTTCTTGAGCCACTTTTTTCACCTCTATATTCACTGTTCTTATCAAGGCTATTGTGTGCTCCCTGCAATAGCTGCTTAGTTCATAATGCACCACTTTTCTCTTTCCTCACAGCTGCATTATGTTGTTACAGATAAATTCTCCAGACAGCTACAGAGTCCAGTGTCTACACTTATGCTTTAAATCCCTTACCCTCTCTTTTTGCAAGGCACAATTCTAGCAGTTTTACAGGTCTTTCTCTGAAGAATTCTGTGTTCTGTCTCTAAAAAATAATTCCAGTTAGCTATAAATATATTAGAATTTCTTAATCTTAAATATATGTACACACTTATATCTATAAACATACCTACATGTAAACATATAGATACACTTCTATTGAACTAAATATGTACATGTATATATACATACATACACATATATAAACAGAAGTATATCTATCTACCTGTCATCTATCTATCATTCTTGTATCAATCAGCATAAGCCAGGTTATGCTGTGGCAAAAAACCAAAATCTTTACCAGTTGCTTAAAATGATAAATACCTTTTTGCATATGATATCTGGTGACATATGAGTAGTTTATGCTCATTTAATTCATTTGGGGTGATAAACAATTTGCATGTTCCTGGTTGCTGTGCAGAGCAACAGAGGTCTCTGGAGGATCTCAAACCAGCAATTAAATATTCTGGCCCAGAAGTAATTCTCATATCTTAAAGCACATGTCGTATCTTCAGCATCACCCAATGTTAATAAAGTTAAGAAGATCATCCTTGTACCCAGAGAGCATAGTGGAAAATACTTGATGAACTGCATTAATTCCAATGACAATCCACTTTTCTTATGACCAAAGGTAAAATATACCCACTTCACCCCCAGTGGAAAAAAAAAACCCGCAAAGTCCAGTTCAGTAATGACATCACTGCATCAGATTTAAAGTTCAGGAAATCTTGGGTAGGTGCGATTATCACTTCCTTAGGCTCAGAGGCTCAGATGGTACCACTTTGATTTAGACCCTTATGGAATAAAGGCATGAGTTTGCTCCATCTTCTTACAGTCAATCTCATACTCATTTGGTATTGCGGGAACAGGAAAAATATATTGACAATAAATACGTCCATTTGGATAAGTGAAGAAGGAGAGCAATATTGATCTATAGAAATTTTGAAATTCTGAATGTCTCTTGGCAGAAAAGTTAGTGAGGAAGGAGGCAGGAAACTCCTTTCAAAAGGCCCTCTCTTTGGAACTAGAAACCTTGTTCTACAAAGATCCTGACTCTGCCCTCCTGAAGTTTCTTTCTTTTTCCTTATTACTTTTGCTGTATCTGAAGGGACTTTACAAAATATCTACTGTATTAGTCCATTCTAACACTGCTATAAAGAAATACCTGAGACTGTTTAATATATAAAGGAAAGAGATTTAATAGACGTACAGTTCTGCATGGTTGAGGAGGCCTCAGGAAACTTATAATCATCGCGGAAGGGGAAGAGGCGCATCTTACACGGCAGTAGGTCAGAGAGTGCTACCAAGAGCAGGAAAACTGCCTTGTAAAAGCATCTGATCTTGTGAGAACTTACTCTTTATCATGAGAACACCATGGGTGAAACTACTGCCTTAATCCAATCATTTCTCACCAGATCTCCTCCTAAACACCTGGGGATTACAATTCAAGATGAGATTTCGGTGGGGAGACAAAGCTTTACCATATCACCTGCTTTGTGGGTTGTGTGAAACTTTTTAAAGCTCACATGATGCAGAGACATCTGCAGACACAAGCTTTGTTTTAGGTCCTGAATTGTTATGTTTTCTTTCAGATACTTCAGAAAAGATAGTCCCTTTAAAAATATAATAAACTTTTTGTCTACTCAGTTTTGGTAGCCTCCAAGTGATAGAAGCCTAACTACCACTGGTAAAATAGTAAGCAGATGAGCCAGATTCAAACCTCAACTGTTGGGCTCAGGGTCCATGATCCTAACCATGATGCTATGCTGACTCTTGTTCATTTTTTAGCTTTCCTATCTGTAATCATTTTGAAGTGCAATTCCATTTATCTTTCTGAGTCATTTTATTAATATCTGTAAAATATCTTTCTGGAATAGTTATTCAAATTATCTTTAATCCTTACATCTAGTTATAAACAACTGATATCTTAACAATATTGAGGTATTCCAACTCATGACAATGAAATATTTCACTTTTTGCTTGATTTTTCTTATTAGACTGTTGTTATACATATGAATCATATAAAAGTTTTGTTAGATTGATTCCTAAATACTTTATAGTTTGGTGCTATTGTAAACGGTATTGCTTTTGTAGCATCAAATTCCAATTGGTCATTGATGGAGTATGAAAAGGTAATCGACTTTTGCATATTAATCTCTATCTTCATATGCTGAAATATTTTTCATAAATTGGTGTTGGATCTTGTCAAATGCTTTTTTATGTGTCAGCTGATATGATCACATTTTTTTCATTAGCCTGTTGATATGAATTATATTATTGACTTTTGCATGACAAATTAGCCTTGAATTCTTGGAACAAATTCTATTTGTTCATGGGGTATAATTATTTTTGTTCATTGTTTGACTCAATTTGCTAATATTTTATTTTGAGGCTTTTTCTGTTTAAGTTTATGAGAAAAAATATTGTTCTGCAGTTTTACTTTTAGTAATGTCTGAAGATGATTTTCTTATTAAGGTAATATCAGCTTTATACAATGAGTTAAAAAGTATTCCCTCTGCATCTACTTTCTAGAGGAGATTGTGGAAAAAAAAATGTTTCTTTCATGTATGTTAGGTAGAATTCACCAGCGATGGTATCTAGGTTTAGTGTTTTCTTTCTTGAAGGTTATTAATGATTTATTTAATTTATTTAATAGATACAGAGTTGTCAAGAGCTCAGCTGAACTAGAGAGAAAACTGAGCAACCAGGTGTCCAGTCGTTTACTACAGCAAAAACATGCCAAAATTTAAGTAACAGGGAAGCCTTTAATCGCTTACTGCAATAGCATTAGCAAGACGCTAAATTCAAATAAAATACCTACTCTCCCATTTTCCATTTCCCCAGATGGGCCAGTTCATTGATGGAGGGTCAGGTGCATCAGCACAGAGTGACATCACTATCAAGGGAAAAAGAACAAAAGGCTCCTGTAGTTTTATGGACTCTGAGGCTATGGGGAGAGAGTAGAGAGTGCTGGGAATAACAATCACCAAGTACTGAGTCAGAGTGAGTATTCGTGTCTTCAAACACATGTCCTTCCCTGAGGATGTCTTAGAAGAGGTATTTGACGAAGACCTCAACCAAATACCTCAGACAAAAAGGCTTCCAAAAGAACATGCCCGGACTAAAAATGCAGATATGCACAAGAGCATGTTCAGCCAAGCAGGTCTAAGTACTTGACCACAACTCTCTTCAAAATTGCAATGTACTAGCTGTGCACATAGTCTAGTTTAGGGAGGGCAACTTTCTGCTGTGAAGACTACCAGGTAAAGCCTTTTTAATGGCTTATGGTCAGATCTGAAAACTCATACAGGAATTTTTTTTTGTTATTGTATTTGTTGTTGTTGATGTTGTTGCTGCTGTTGTTTTAATTTTTGACCAGGAGCTGGACTTCTAAAAAGCTATTCTGTTTATTTCTCCTTGTGTAGAGTTTTAATAAATTACATCTTTCTTTTTTTTTTTTTTCTGAGACAGAGTCTTGCTGCGTCAGCCAGGCTGGAGTGCAGTGGCGCAATCTCGGCCCACTGCAACCTCCACCTCCTGGATTCAAGTGATTATCTTGCCTCAGCCTCCTGAGTAGCTGCAACTATGGGTGTGTGCCACCCCATCAGGCTAATTTTCACTATTTTTAATAGACACAGGGTTTCACCATGGTAGCCAAAATGGTCTCGATCTCCTGACCTCCTGATCTGTCTGCCATGGCCTTCCAAAGTGCTGGGATCACAGGCGCGAGCCACCGCACCCCTACCCTAGACTGCATCTTTCAAGAAATTAGTTGGTCCATTTCTTCCATTATAAAATTTGCAGGCATGGAATAATTCATAATATTCCTTTATTACCCTTTTAGTGTTTATGAGGTCAGTCATGATGACCTCTCTGTCATTTCTATTACACTAATGTGTATCTTCTCTCTCTTTCTCCTCATTATTCTGGCTATATTTTTATTAATTGTATTGATTTTTTCCATACATGTAAATTAGATAATATCAATTCAAAATACTATTCTGATAATGTATAACCTTAGTGATTTTCTCCCTACTTGATCTAACCATTAGTGATAGGAAAATGTGGAATTCTCCAACTGTAATACTGGATTTATCTTTTTCTGCTATCAGTTTTGCTTCCTGTATTTTGAAGCTGTTGTGATATATAAATATTTAAGATCTTGGTGTATCCAGAATTGGTTCGTTCTGGTGGGTTCTTGGTCTCGCTGACTTCAGGAGTTAGCAGACATTCGCAGTGAGTGTTACAGCTCTTAAAGGTAGCGTGTCCGGAGTTGTTCCTTCCCCCTGGTGGGTTCGTGGTTCTCACTGTCTTTAGGAGTGAAGCTGCAGACCTTTGCAGTGAGTGTTACAGCTCATAAAGGTAGTGCGGACCCAAAGAGTGAGCAGCAGCAAGATTTATTGCAAAGAGTGAAATAACAAAGCTTCCACAGTGTGGAAGGGGACCCCAGTGGGTTGCCTCTGCTAGCTCAGGTGGCCAGCTTTTATTCCCTTATTTGGCCCTGCCCACATCCTGCTGATTGGTCCATTTTACAGAGCGCTGACTGATCCATTTTACAGAGTGCTGATTGATCCATTTTTATAGAGTGCTGATCTGATTGGTGCATTTACAAACCTTTAGCTAGACACAGAGTGCTGACTGGTGCATTTACAATCCTTTAGCTACACAGAAAAGTACCCCAAGTCCCCACCCAACCCAGAAGCTCAGCCGGCTTCACCTCTCAATCCACCCCTCTAACTGCTGTTGGGAATTGTGCAATGACCATTCCAGCTACTTCCTGCTGAATAGGGCAAAGAAGGGGCCCTGCAGCAGTAGTGTCCTCCAGAGGGGAACCCTTTAGGCAAGTGAAAGGGCCAGTGGCTCAGTTCAGAGGTCCTCAGTAGAAGTTGTTAGTTGAGCTCATTTGGGGTTCCATTTGTAAGACCATCTGTAGATTGATGGCCTTGATCCTAGAGGAAACAAATTTGACAAGGAGATTAAAAATACAGGGCCCTAAGGCAAGTAATAGCAAGATGGCTGTTATGGGACCTAGAAAGGGGAGAAGCCATGATGCCTAACTCCAGAAGTTGGTATAAGAGTTTGAAGGGTGTTGTCTGATTTCAGAAGCCTTTTCCTGTAAATGCTGGGCAGCATCTCATACTATCCCTTACTGGTTAGTGTAAAAACAACACTCTTCCCCTAAGAAGGTGCAGAGTCCTCCTTTCTCAGCAGCGAGGAGGTCTAGGCCTCAGTGGTTTTGGAGAGTCACTGCTGCCAAAGAGTCTATTTGGGATTGCAGAGTAAGGATATATTTCATTATCTCTTGCAAACTGTCTGAGAAATCCTTTGAGTGTGTGTGGTAGGATAACGAAGTAGATAATCTTGCTATTCTGGTTCCTGTAGCAGTAGCCATTCCTAACTCTATAAGTAGGGGTATTAGTTGTATGGCTCTGTGCTGACGGACTTGAGTTTTGAGGGGTACTGATAGGGTCTGATTTCCTGGGGCAATGTTAATGTTGGGACTTAGAAAGACTAAGATGCTAGTGCCTGTCCAGTTAGTGGGGAGGCACATATAGGTCGACGTTCCACATAAGAAGAATATACCTTGGCTGGATACACAGAACTGGTTGTTTATGATAAAATGGTGTGTGAGTTTGTTGTTTTCCTTTTCCCATACTCCTAGAGTACTTGCCAAGATAGCTCCGGTGAGTGGCTGGAAAGGGGTATTGGGAGCAAACTGAGTGGCTCTCTGTGTTCTATATTATTTTCGTCCTGGCAGGAGCTACAGTATATAGCCTTACTGCAAAGAGTATGATTAGTATGCTGCTTAATAATATGATGAAATAGTAAAAGGATTCCATTAAAGGGGCACAGAGAGGTGTTAAAGATAATATAGGTTTTCACTTATCTTTTTTAAGGAGGAAGGTGTTTTTCTTCAGGATCAGTGGTAGCAGCCTTTTTAATCTGGGATGTTTCCTTCTGAAATAGAAGATGCAAGTCCTCCAATGGTTCACATGTGTATCAAGGCTGGTCTGGCTGATCTTGGGACTCCTGAGCTGATGGTCCCACAGGTTCCTCAGGGGATGTCCAAAATTTAACTCGGATGTGGTGAATCCAAGATTGCACTCCTGCCACCTTAACTGCAGAAGTGGAGAGGATTAAGGAGTATGGTCCTTCCCACAGAGAGTCCATAGATGAGGAGGTAGAGGGGAAAGATTTGACCAACACCAGATATCCTGCTTGAAACAACTCTGTTCCCTTTTCTCTGTGACAGCCTTCAGGTAGGTTTCTAAGGTTTTGTTGATATTTTGCCAAAGAAGTTATACCTTTGACCAAGTTGACTGTTTCTTGATCAAATAGGAGGTCATTTGTGAGAAAAAGTCATCCATACAGCATTTCATATGGACTAAGTCCCATTTTGTGAGAATTTCGGATTCTCAATAAGGCCATGGACAAAAGAGTAGGCCATGGGAGATGGGTTTCTTGTGTTGGTTTCCTTAAGTGCCTCTTGAGTGTTTCACTTGCCTTCTCAACCTTCCCTGAGGACTGTGACCTCCAGGCGCAGTGAAGGTGATATTGTATCCCTAGTGCCCTGGAAATTCTCTAAGTTATCATGGCTTTAAAAGCCAGACCATCGTTGCTCTATAAGCTTTGGGGAAGCCCAAATCTAGGAATTATTTCATGAATTAGACTTTATTCACTTCCTGAACCTTCTCTGTCTTGCAGTGGAAAGCTTCTATCCAATTTGTGAAGGTATCAACACAGACCAACAAGTATTGAAATCCCTTTGACTTCAGCACATGGGTGAAGTCTAACTGCCAGTCCTCTCCAGGATAGTGACCTATTCTTTGTTCCCCCAAAGGGGCTTTATGATGGACCAAGGGGATTGTTCCTTTGGCACAACTCACAGGCTTTGACTACCTGTCAGGTGATCCGGAGGAGATTTGTCCTTGTAAACAGGGATTTGGCCATTTGATGAGTGTTTTCAATACCCATATGAAAAGTTTGGTGGACGGTTTTAAGCATTTTCCACTGGCTGGCTTTGGGTATAAGTACCTTTCCTTCTTCTGTCACTAACCACCCTGAGGGGAGAAAAGTATGACCCCGTGAAAGTCCCCATTCTGCTTCATTCAGGGAATACTGGGGCTTAATATCTTGGAGGGGATTGTTCCATACCAAGGGTCCTTCCATAGGTATTTCTAATGGGAGGTTCTGCCTGGCAGCAATTTTGGCCTCAGCATCTGCCCAATGTTTTCCTTCTGCCTTTTCTTCTTCACCTTTCTGATGGCTTTGGCAGTGTAAGACTTTCACCTCCTTGGGTTTTTGCACTGCGTGCAATAACTCCTTAATTTCCTTGTGGTATTTAATGGGGGTTCCCCCAGAGGTTAGGAACTCCATTTCTTTCCATATTGCAGCATGAACACGTAATGTTAGACAAGCATACTTGCTATCTGTATACACATTTCTTCTTCTTCTCTCTCCCAGTTCTAAGGCTTGGGTAAGTGCCACTAGTTCTGCTAACTGGGTGCTGGTCCCTGGGAGAAGAGGCTTACTTTCAAGTACTGTTACATCACTAACTATGGCATAACCTGCCCTTCATATCCCATTCTCCACAAATGAACTTTCATCAGTATATAGGTTAAGGTCAGGATTAGCTAAGCGGTCTTCTAAGAGATCATCTCAGGTGGCATAAGTCTGGACTATAATTTGTTGGCAGTCATGCTCGAATGGTTCCCCATCCTCTGGGAGAAAAGTGGCAGGGTTGAGGGCCACACACGTACATATTTGAAGCACTGGTCCCTCAAGGAGTAGTGCCTGGTATCTAAGTAGGTGGTTGTCTGATAGCCACAAACTTCCTTTGGCACCTATTATGCCATTGACATCATGAGTAGTCCAGACAGTGAGATCCTTTCCTTGTATTATTTTGATAGCCTCTGACACTAAGATGGCCACTGCCGCAACTACCCTTAAACAGTGAAGCCAACCTTTTGCTACTACATCAATTTCCTTACTTAGGTATGCCACTGGTTGTGGGGTTGTCCCACAAGTCTCAGTAAGGACTCCAAGAGCTATCCTAGATCTCTCTGTGACATATAAAGAGTAGTTTTGTCCTGTGGGAAGGCTTAACGCTGAAGCTTGTACTAGGGCCTGCTTTAAGGTTTTGAAGGCTGTTTCTGTCCTTGGTTCCCATTCTACTAGACGAGTATTTGCCCTCTGGGTCTCCTTGATTACAGTAGAGGGGCCTGGTTATCTCACTGTATCTATAGTCAGCAAAAGCCGGTGATTCCAAGGAACCCCCACAACTGTTTTAATGTCTTAGGGTGAGGATAAGCCAGTATAGGCGGTATTCATTCCTTGCTGAGGGCCCTGGTCCCTCTGGCTAAGATTAGGACTAGATATTTGATCTGCTATAGGCAAAGCTGGGCCTTCGACCTAGCCGCCTTGTACCCTTGATTAACTAGGAAGTTCAAGAGATCGAGAGTAGCCTGCTGGCATGAGGCTTCTGAACTGGTAGCCAAAAGTAAATCATCCACATACTGAAGGACCAGAGTGCCTGGACTTGCGAAGTGGCCTAGATCTTGGGCCAGTGCCTGACCTAACAGATGAGGACTGTCCCTAAACCCTTGAGGCAAGACTGTCCACATATATTGGGATGTATGGTCTATGGGATCCTCAAAGACAGAGAAATTGTAAGTCAGAGTGCAGGGGAATACAGAAGAAGACATCCTTGAGGTCCAGAATAGTGAACAATTCTGCTTCCTCTGGTATTTGAGAGAGCATCGTATACAGGTTGGGTACAATTGGATATAGAAGAATTACTGCCTCATTGATGAGTCTAAGATCTTGCACTAGTTTCCATTGACCATTTGGTTTTTGTACTCCTAGAACTGAGGTGTTGCAGGGACTGTTGCATTTCCTTACTAAGCCTTGAGCTTTTAAATGTTTAACAATATCCTGTAATCCTTTATGAGCTTCAGGCCTTTGATAAGGAAAAGTGTTGGGATCTTTTAGCCTGATTTGGACTGGGTGGGCATTTTTTGCCCTTCCAAATTGTCCTTCCCATGCCCAGACTTCAGGGTTGATTGCCTCCTCAAGTAGGGGACAATAAATGGGTAACTTATTCCCCATATTCATGTAGATAATAGCTCCAGCTTTGGCTAATATATCCCTCCCTAATAAGGGTGTGGGGGTTTCAAGAATAACAAGAAAGGCATGTGAAAAGAGCAAAGTCTCCCAATTACAATGAGGAGGTGGGAGAAATATCTGGTTAAAGGCTGTCCCAGAATTCCTTGAATAGTAAGAGACCTTGAGGACAGCCTTCCAGGACAGGAGATTAACACTCAGAAGGCCACGCCAGTGTCCAGGAGGAAGTCAATTTCCTGGCCCTCAATGGTTAAACGTACCCAGGGCTCAGTGAGGGTGATGACATTAGCTGGCACTTGCCCCAGGTACCTTCAGTCCTGTTGTTGGATCATCTGGTTGGGGGCTTCTGGCACAGAGAACCTTTGTCCTTTGAGGCAGTGCACCTTCCAGCGATTGCCTAAGCATAGCAGACATGGACAAGGGGGCAGCTTGTTTCTCACTGGACAATCTTTTTTTTAAAGTGTCCTTGTAAACCACACTGATAACAAGCCCTATGTGGTGATTGGCCTGCTCCATTTTCTATCCTCTCTGAACCACCAAGGTTTGTTTGTCTGAGGGCCATGACTAAGGCTGTGGCCTTTCTCTGATCTTGCTTTTCCTTTTGGGCCTGTTCCTCTTGGTCCCTGTTATACAACACTGAGGTTGCCAGGTTTAATAATGCCTCCAGATTTTGTTCAGGGCTCAAGGCTCATTTTTAGAGCTTTCTCCTGATAATTGTGGCTGATCGGGTAATAAACTTATCTTTTAGGATCAATTGACCCTCTAGTGAGTCAGGTGACAAAGGAGTATATTTTCTTAAGGCCTCTCCTTGCCGCTCGAGGAAGGCAGAAGGATTTTCTTCCTTTCCCTGAGTTATGGGGACATCATTGAATAATTCACAAGCTTTTTCCTAATTCTCTTTAGTCCTTCTAGAACACAGGTCAACAGATGTTTGTGACTCCAGTCCCCATGATCTGAGTCAAGGTCCCAGTGGGGATCCATACTGGGGATGGCTTGCTGACCAGTAGGGAATTTGTCCCTTTCTTCAGTTGTCATTCTATCATTTACTTAAGATAAGAGGTATCTCCAAATTCTCGGGCTGCAGCTAAAGCCACATTCTTTTCATTAAAGGCCAGGGTTTGATCTAACAATAGCATATCATCTCTCCAAGTGAGATCGGAGGTTTGTCCTAGACCCTGTAGGACATCTATGTACCTATCAGAATTGTCTGAAAGCTTCCCCAGGTATGCCTTGATCTGCTTTAAATCAGAGAGGGAGAAGGGGACATATTCCCAGGTTGGACCAAATTCCCCTCTCCCTACAGCTTGAAGGGGACATAACCGATAGCCCAGGGGTTTTTGTGGTCCTTTGGAGATTTCTTTGCTTACTTCCTTCTGGGCAGAGGAGATTAGAGGCAGCTTATCATTAACAGGAAGGGGAGCTATAGTGAGGCTAGGATATGGGGGTAAGCTGAAAGGTCCTCCTGTGGGATGTAAATTGCAAGCTTTGCATAGTTGTGTATTCTCCTTCAATGAAAATAAAGCTTGGACATAAGGTATTTCACTCCGTTTGGCTTCCCTCTTGCAGAAAAGGTCAAGCTGCAGGATAGTATTGTAATTTATACTTCCTTCTGATGGCCATTTTTCCCCATCAGAGAGAATATTGGGGACAGGCCGCGATGCAGGAAAAAAAGTGAGCCGCCTCTTTTTCAGGGTTTGCAGGTCAAATTGGTCCCAGGGCCTTAGGATGGATTTCAACGGTGAGTCTGTTGATGCCTGAGTGTTTCCCATCTGAAAGACAAAACCGCCTGCAGTTTTGCTTTGTTTGTTTCTCCCCATGCCCAAGAACCCACAAGGGTCCCTGGAACCCTGCTGATGGGAATAGTTGCACTCACCAATGCAGCAGTAGAAACACCTCTTGCCCAAGAACCCACAACGGTCCCTGGACCCTGCTGATCTGAATAGTTGTGCTTACTGAAGCAGAAACACTAGACCACAAGGAGGACTGAGGAAAGTCGGATTTGGTGACCCTTACTGATGCATTCTCAAAAACTTGCACCCTTGCCTGTCCTCCTAGACCACAAAGAGAACCGAGAAAAGTCAGATTTAGTGGCCTTTACTGATGTATTCTCAAATACCTGTTAGATTCCTAAGCATTCTCCTGTTAGTATTGAGACCTTATCTGTGTCCTATGAAGGTATTATGCCCCAAAAATGAAGTGGAGGGCCATACCCTGAGGGACAGAAGGGATCTCCAGAGTTGGAAGAGTGATGCCTTTTGTCCTCACTTATATGAATAGGAAGAATACAATTTCTGAGGCTCCCCATATCCTAGCTTCAGGAATAGCTTTTGTTAGGCCTGTTTGTCTGAGGAGGGATCCTAAAATTCCAGGTAGGCCCCTCTACGATGGGGCTTTGGGGAAAAATTATGTATTTCTAATTGGTGAGCCCTGGTGCCTAAAGAAGGTCACAGAGTCTTAAAGTTTATACTAGAAATCATTCTTACAGGAGAAACTAGAAAAGCACCACAGACAGGGAGTGGTTTTTTGAAGTGGGACTAGCCTTGGAGAATAGAGGCAGGAGAAAGTTTGTCTGGCAGGCATTAGGACCCAGGAAGCAAGGGTCAGGATAGATAGGATAGATGGGTGAGTCTCACTTGGGTGACATGACTTTGAGAGTTCCACTCATGGCCGCAGAATCAACTAACTTGCTGTCAAGACCTCGGAGCTGAATGGCTTTCCTGTCAACCCTTGGCTCAGCCCCAAAGTACAGGAAAAGCAGAAGCTTGTTCCAGGCAAACCAATGCTCCCAACTCCAAACAGTTGGGGGTTGCTAGAGAGCCCTTTCCCAGAAAGCCTGACACCCGTGTCTTTAGTCCGGCAGCCACACTAGTTGCTTTTAAATGGCCGACTGGTGCAGGTATTTGGCCCGCAAATTCTAAGGAAAAATAGGACAGAAGAACAAGTGAAAGGGGTCCGATGGTACTCACTACTTGATGACAGGCAATAGTCCCTTCGTGGTCACCAAAATGTGTCCGGAATTGGTTGCTTCTGGTGGGTCCTTGGTCTCATTGACTTCAAGAATGAAGCCACCGACCCTCGCAGTGCGGGTTACAGTTCTTAAAGGTGTTGTCTCTGGAGTTTGTTTCTTCAGATATTCAGATGTGTCTGGAGTTTCTTCCTTCTGGTGGGTTTGTGGTCTCGCTGACTTCAGGAGTGAAGCTGCAGACCTTCACAGTGAGTGTTACACCTCTTAAAGGTGGCACATCCAGAGTTGTTTATTTCTCCTGGTGGGTTCGTGGTCTTGCTGACTTCAGGAATGAAGCTGCAGATCTTTGTGGTGAGTGTTACAGCTGTTAAGTTGGCGCATTCCTCCCAGTGGTTTTGTGGTCTCACTGACTTCAGGAGTGAAGCTGCAGACCATCGCAGTGAGTGTTACAGCTCATAAAGGTAGTGCAGACCCAAACAGTGAGCAGCAGCTAGATTTATTGCGAAGAGTGAAAGAACAAAGCTTCCACAGCATGGAAGGGGATCCGAGTGAAAGAACAAAGCTTCCACAGCATGGAAGGGGATCCGAGTGGGTGGACGCTGCTGGCTCAGGTGGCCTGCTTTTCTTCCCTTATTTGGCCCCATCCACATCCTGCTGATTGGTCCATTTTACAGAGCACTGATTGGCCCATTTTTCAAAGTGATGATTGGTCCGTTTTTACAGAGAGATGATTGGTGCGTTTACAAACCTTTAGCTAGGTGCAGAGCGCTGATAGGTGTGTTTACAATCCTTTAGCTAGACAGAAAAGTTCCCCAAGTCCACACCTGACCCAGAAGCCCACCTGGCTTCACCTCTCGATGTCTTTTTGAAGAATTGACCTTTTTGTCATGCATTGGTACTTTTATTGCTGATCACCTTCCATCTTACAAAGTCTAACTTGTCTGAAATTAATATAGCTACTTCAGCTTTGTTTTGTATAGTGTTGGCATGGTATACATTTCTCCACCACTTTACTTTGGACCTGCATCTTTATATCTAAAGTAAGCATCATGTAGAAAAAGCATAATTGGATCTTTTTTTAATCAACTCTAACCATCTCTGCCTTTTAGTTTGTGTATTTAGACCATTCAGTTTTAAATGATCCTTGTTATAGTTAGAATAACATTGCTCATGTTTTTGTTTTCCATACGGTGCATTTGTTTTGTTTCCTCCACTCTTTCCTTCCCTGGTTTTAACTGAATATTTTCTATGATTTTATTTTAAATGTTTTTTTTTCATACCTGTTTCACATCCTTCGGAATTTTTTTGTTCTGACCTCGAGTTTACAATAAATATTTTTATTTAATCTAAATTCACCTTCAAATAACACTCTATTGCAGTGCAGGTACTTTCCACCATAGTATTCCTAACTTTTTTCTCCCATCACTTATAATAGTGACACATTGGTTTCACTTATCTATATCCTATAATTATCAAGTACAGAGGTACTATTACCGCTTTAAATAGTTACCTTTTAAATCAAATAAGAATAAGAAAAATAAATATTGTATTTTACCTTCATTCATTCCTTGTCTAATGCTCTTCTTTTTAAATACAGGTTCTGATCTATGTCATTTTCTTTCTGCCTAAACTATTTCTATTAAAATGTCTTGTGATGCAGTTTTGCTGGAGATAAATCCTCTCTGTTTTTGTTTGTTTATTTCTCATCAACTTTGTAGAATAAGTTTGCTGGTAAAAAATGCCAGGTTGACAGATTTTTTTCTTTTAGCACTTCAAAGACTTCTGCTCATTATTTTTTTCTTGCATGGCTTCTGATGAGGAGGCTATTGTAATTCTTATTCTTATCCAACATTTAGGATTTTTTTTTTTTAATGTGGCAGCATTTATTTGTTGTGTTTGTTTCTCTGCAATTAAAATATAATATGACTAAATATGTTTCTTTTTTTGGTTTTTATTGTTGTTGTTTTGTTTTGTGCTTTGATATTTATTCTGCTTGGTATTATTTGAGCTTCCAGAATCTGCAATTTGATGTATATTATTATTTCAAATATTTCTTTCATTTTTTTCTCTTGACATTTTAATTACACATATGCTACATTTTTGATATTGTCACTCTGTCATTCTCTTTATTTATCTCTTTGAATTTTCTTCTGGAAGGTTTGGAAGTCTCTTTTGATCTATCTTCAAGTTCACTAATTATTTCTTCAGCTATGTAAAGTCTAATGGCTAGCCCATCAAAGACATTCTTCATTAGACTTTGTTTTTGATTTCTAGTATTTCTTTTTGATTTTTGGTTAGAGTTTCTACCTTTCTTCCTTCATTAACTATTTATTCTCTAATGTTGTCCACTTTTTCCCATTAAAGCACTTAACATATTAATTTTAGTTATTTAAATTCCCAGTCTGATAATTCTGAAATATCTGACATAATGGAATTTATCTCCCTTTTTTTTTTTTTTTATCCTCAGACCATGTATCTTCTGTGTTTTAGCATTTGTTATAATTTTTTTTGTTTAAAACTGGACATGATGTATTTAATTATGGGAACTAAGTTCAAAAGGCCTTTAGTGTGAGGTTTTATGCTAGGAGTTGGGTTGTGTTAATATTTGTTCTAACTGTAGGTGTCAGAGTCTAGTGTCCTTGTTTTTTTGTCTTTTCCCTTGGTTTTGAACTTCCATGAAGCACTGCTCCTCAGAAAGAGTTCAAGTTCTACAGCTCTTTCAGCTGTAATTATCTGTTATTAAATTGGCACCCAGTTAGTGTAGAAAAAGATGTATCAAAGAAGAGCATTTTATAATCTTCCTGTTAAGCCAGTGTTTAAACGGCCCTGTGTCTCAGGATAGTAACCTTCATAAATGTTTCTCCAGTGATATAATATTTTTTTTTCCACAGACCTCTACTCTGGTCTACAGTGTTCTGTCAATTTCCTTGACTTGATTCCTATTAGTTACTTTTTTCCTTTAGTTAGTTACAGGAAGGATAGGAAGAGCTGGGGTAAGAGAAATGCCCTTCCTGCAGCTGTCATAAGGCATTAGAAAAATGCCTTCCCCTGAAGTCTAAGCTTTTGTGATGGAAAAATCTCTTGGTCTATTTTATAATGAGTACTTTTCTTTTGAACCCGCCAGAACCAAGAGGGGATCTTTCTTATATTTTCACCCTGAGAATATGCTGGGCTTTGTAGAAAGACTGAGACTCCAGCAGCAGTTTCTCAGTGTCATATTAATCCACACTGAACCACTAACAATGATCAAAGTTACTCTTTTAATATTCCTACCTGTTTAGGGTTCCAGCTGCTTCATTTCCAGTAAAGCAGATCTAGGGTATTTCTTTCAGGATGTGCTGGTTTCTCACATTTTCAGTCGGCAATTCTCCCCACAAATTCAGAATTCAAACAAGTCATTGATTTTTATTTTATCCAGTTTCCTGTTTAATATGGTTTGATTTTGTGTTACCCCCCAAATTTCATGTTGAATTGTAATCCCTGATGTTGGAGGAGGGACCTGGTGGGAGATGATTGGATCATGGGGGCAGATTTCTCCCTTGCTGTTCTCATAATACTGAGTGAGTTCTCATGAGGGATCTGGTTGTTTGAAAGTATGTAGCATTTTCCCCTTCACGCTCTCCTGCCATCTTTCCCTTCACCCTCAGTCATGATTGTAAGATTCCTGAGGCCTCTCCAGAAGCAGAAGTCTGTACAGCCTGCACTACTGACAGCAGACCAAACCTCTTCTCTTTGTAAACTACTCAGTCTCAGGTATGTCTTTATAGCAGGGTGAGAGCAAACTAATACACTCCTGTTGTGGGGATGCAAGTGATTAATTCCAAGCTCTTTAAAAATGCAGTTAAAATGTAACTGCATTTTTTCCTACAGCATACCTCTTGCTGATTCCATTTTTGTCATTCCAATTTATCTTTAACATTTTGTTTGCTTTTAGAAGTGTTACTTTTAGGATCATCTACATGTTTTGTAGGTTTTCTAAACATCTATTGAGTTATAGAGTCCCAAATTAACTTAATATTAATGAGATCATAAAATCCTACAATAGTGTATCACTATAAGGCAAACCACGATTTCTGTATCCCCAGCAGAAAAGAATCATACTGCATATAAGTAAAGTAAATTCTTATCTACATGACATGTTTTCTGTGGCCTCTGGAAAACCACTTGAATTCCAAAGCAACTTTTCTCTAACCAGTATTTGAAATCCCTGTAACAGGAGATCAATCTTTTATACCACAATGAGAACTGAAACTTCATATTTTTCCTTGGAGACGTAATATATTGAGTTCAATTCATACAGAGTAAAATTAAATACAAGTACTTCTAAAGCAGTAAGAGCTTGAAAAGGAAAAGTAATGGATCGGATAAACTGAAAAAAGAACAAAAATATAAGCCTGTTGTGAAGAAACTCTGAAAGTGTCCCTACTGTCATTTTAAACAACAGATCTATATCTTTATAAAGGAAAGTATCTTACAGTTGGAGGATATAAAGCAGATGGATCTCACCCCTAAAGTGATTATCAACCATTTCCTGTTAGAAAATTAGTGACTTAGTGCTACACAGAAATTTAGTGACTATTTAACTCTCATAAGCAGGAATATAGATCCAGAGCACTTAAGTGAACCATCTAATACACACGGATAATTAGTAGCAGATATAGAACTAAAATTAAAATATCCAAACTCTTATTCTTTGCTAACTTTTGATTTTGAAACATACAGTAAAAATGTCACTTTACTGAGTTTTGAATCAAATGAGAACTATAAGTCACAATTGTCAAAAAAGCAGAATGTTATGTCTATGAATATTTACAAATATGTGTGTGTGGATATATAGATATATATATGTTCATTCTAATATATACACTTTCAAAATGATGGACTAAGCTCATAACTTAGCTCTACCTGGCCTACTCAAATGCATGGTATTAATTTTTTTTTAATTTAAATATCTATAGCTTTTTCAGAAAGGTATAAATGCAATGCTTAGTGGACATGAAATTTGGGGGAATCCTGGAAATAGAGAAAACAGGTAATTTATTACTGAGAATGAAAGTTCAATATGAAATGCTTGAATCAAACGTAAGTATAATGGATGAATACAGAGGATCAGGGATTAAAATTACCCTTCCTACAAAAACAACACTAAGAGAGACAAAATGTGTAATTAGTAGCAGTTGTGTATTTTGTGTATAACATGTATAAAAAATGTATACAAAAGAACAATATTCACTGAGAGAGGAAAATAGAGCAGACAGAGTAGACAGACTACTAGGAAAGTAGATAGAAGTTGGAAGTTTAGAAAAGCTAATAAAACTGGAAATACTGTGCAAAGGTATGTAGGAGGGTTTTCCCAAATTGATTTATAGATTTCAGCAATCCCAATTAATATCTAAGCAATCCCAAGTAAAATCTTAGCCATCAGTACAACAGTACAAATAGTACAGAAATAGAACCACCCATATATAGTCAACTGATCATTGGCAGTGGTGCAAAGCAGATTCAATGGGGAAACAATAATCTGATCTATAAACAGTTCAGGGAAATGATATTTTTCTATACTGAAAAATAAACATTGTTTCATAACTCACAACAAATAAAACAATTAATTGAAAGGAATCCTATAACCAAATGGAAAATCAAAATGGAAAAAGTAGAAGAAAACATAAAAGGAAGTTTTAACTAGAATGTGGTATAATTCAACTTCTTATACACTACTCATGAGAACGTATCATTGTACAATTGCTTTGGAAAGTAATTATACGGTGACATAAAGAAGATCAATTATTGTCTTGGAATGGGGATTTTGCAGGGATAAGTGGGAATAAAAAAGGTGAATGAACTTTTGGAAATGATGGATGCATGTATTTCAATTGCAGTGATGGTTTCATATGTAACAGATATCACATTGCATATTTTGACCATGTACAGTTTAACTCATGTCAATTAAAGCTTAAGAAAACTTTTAAAACAATAAGAAAAGAAGTACATATGGAAATGCAGGACTCCATTTGGCTATGACTAACAGAAAACTTGAACAAATAATAGCTTAAACAAATGAGAGTTTTATTTTTCTCCAAGACAAGGCTCTCAGAAATAAGGCTGATGTAGCAATCTCAGGATTTCATGATTTCATTAATGTGGTAGACTTTTCCATTTCCTGTTCCACTGTCATTAGTGTTGAGTCTCTGCTTTATGGGGCTCAGGAATACACCTCTACCTCCAGGAATCAAGAGTATGCTACTGGCAGTTAGAAAAAGGAAATGAAAATGGAAGGGAGTTGTCAGCTGACCCTATTTTAAACAGGTTTTCCATTTTTGTACAGCTCTTTGGCCAAAATTTTGTCCTATGGCAATATTTCTCAGAAAAGAGTCCTTGATATATAGTTTTCATTTTCTTTGTTTAGCTTTACCCACTGTACCTCTGGACTAAATTGAAGTTTTTATAGTTTCTATTAGTAATGAAGAAAGCTATAATGGATATTAGATTGATAACTAGCAGTGTGTGCCAGAGGCATTAATAGTTCTTGTCATAAGTAGGTGTGGAAGAAGAAAGAGAAAAGGTTTCAAGACCAAGAGTACTAAAGTGTATACAGTATGATTCCAAGAGAGTCACATCTTTCATATTGTGAATCCACACTCTCCTTGCTCCTGATAGTTGCAGGTAAATGAATATGTGATTTTGGGCGGGAGAAAGAGAGCCAAGATTCATGTAGCCTGAGAGAGAGATATATATATATACATATGCATATATGTATAATGTTTATATATCAAAAATAAAGCATCCCCTACTCAATGACTAGAGAGCAAAATACCTCATATGTAATGAGACCCCTCAGCCTTATATTTTCTGGAAATAAAACCCACAAAAAACAAAACCCGTAATACCAAAGTAGCATCCTGCCATCAGTGTCTCCAAAAGACATCTCTGTATCTTGAAGGAAAATATGATTATTTTCTCATATTCTAAAGGGTGGTAAATATTTATTCTAAATTCCTGAGAAATGTGTTAACATATATAAGATATTTAATATTAAAAGGCATTTGTTTGAAGTGCATAAAAATAAATGGAATTTCAGAATCAAGAGAGAAAAAAATAACTTGAGCAATGATAACAAAATCAAATTACACCCAGCCTAAGATTATAAAATTAACAATATAGACTTCAACTTATGCCAATGCACTGATAAGAACATTATTAATGAAATAATGAATTTCTAAGAAATTATAAATTATGAGAATTGGACTAAGAAGTAGAAAACCTGAGTGAAGCAATGGTGGTGTAGATACAGGGATATAGGTGGTGTATCAGGGATATAGACCATTTCAGATGAAACTTGCCAAGTGTCATAAATGGTGTGCTCCCCAGCACAAACAAAAATACGGCTCCAACCAGTCAATAGGTATAAATATGATCAGATGTGACATAATTTAAGAGTTTAAGACATTTGAGAATTGTCAAGCACAGATACATTTCTCATTTTCGGAAATAGTTTAAAGAGATTTCAGGCAAAGCTATAAGTGAAAATAATTATTCTTACATAAATAAACATGTATTTATTTGTAACTTGTTTACATCTAAAAGTTGAAATGGATTTAGAACAAGTTTTAGGCTAGTTCTGCAGGACAATATGTTGCAAACTTATTTTCTCATGAGCTGAAAAATAGATGTGGAAGGAAAATATATTTGTTTCCAGAGTGGGTCAGCCATAAACTTTTTTATTCTTTTATTCACAGGTTGGTAAAGATTGAAAACTCTCTAACTTGTATCATTTTGTATCAGGAGACAGTGATAACTGTGAAGTTTGCTAGTATTATTTGTAAGCAGAGTTTCATAACACTGACTTTGAATAAATCTAAGTGAAACAATCAGATTTGCTTAAGATAGCTATGCTAACGTATTCTGAAATCTGTAGTATGTCTTTGTGTAACCCAGTGTGGAGGAGACAGTACATGTAATCTATAATAGTAATTTGAGAATAAATGCCATACTGAATTAAAATGTAATTATGAATAAAGAGATTGCTTTGCGTGTAATGATACATAAAAATATTTTAATATTTAATACATATTTTAACATATTTGTTAATTTATTCTACAGTAACTTAATATAAACACATTGATTTTTATTTGTAATATAACAATGTATATTATTTATTTGCATATGGTGTATATGATGTTTATAATATAAATATATTTTAATATAAAATAGTTCATCAAAGTTATATCAACAATGATTTATTGATGTGGGGAATTGAATTATAATCTTAAATAGCTACATTCCATGACTAATCATGTGGGAAAATACACCAGCTGGAGATACCAACAGCAAGTATGACTAAGTCTCAAAAAAGAAAAAAATAAATAAATCGAAATAATAATTAGTGGATAGCAGATAGAATGCTGCAATATATAACATTATATTTAATCTCCAGGTTCTAATATAAGTTTTATTTTCCTAGAAATAAAAATGATTATTGGTAAAACAGATTCCTTTTCCAGTTTTCTAAGAATTTGAAAAACATTTTCAAAATTGCTTTTACTAATTAATGCTATCACCAGTATTTCCAAGGAGATCCTATTTGCCCACATTCTGGACAACGCTTGGCATTGTTTTTACTTTTTCTTTTCCTACCATCACAATGGTGTGCAGATTGAATTAGCATGACTTTTACTTTCACTTCTTAAAATACCAAGTTGGACAAGCAGTTTTATGTATATTTAATGTCAACACGTGAATTTGTTAGTCATGTATTTTCATCAGTTTTCTATAAGCTTGTGGACTTTTTACATTTAAATGTATATTTTGTTTATTCTCAATACTAATTCTTTGTTAATTTTGATATATATAAACATATCATTTCACACTGGCCCTTGTATTTTAGGTTTTTATACATTAGGTCATGCATATATATTTGTATTTTAATTTAGTTTTAAGGAAGATTAATTTGTCACTTTCTCTCTGTCTTTTACAGACAAGAACATCTTTATACAGATACCTTACCAGTTAATATTAGAAGGATGCATGCTTCACAGGAGAGAATGAGCAAAGACACAAAAGTGGAAATTTACTAACTATAGAAATGGTCTTCTGAGAGCTGTGTGTGTGTGTGTGTGTGTCTGTGCTATAAACAATATGTAATGTTAAGGATGTAAACAAAATGCACTGTTTAATAGCTGTGGGTATTCTTGCAAGTGCCCATACAGCCCAGACACTCCCCTGCTCACTGACTTCCCCAGAGGGCTTACTCATTAAAAATGGTCCCTCATTGCCCAGAGGTGAGGCAAGAGGTCAGCTTTTTGTTTGTCCTTTTCATTTATTTATTTATTTTTTATTATTGTGGTTGAAACATTTAACATAAGATCTACACTTTTAACAAAATTTTTACTACACAATAACAGTGTTAACTAGAGACACTTTGTACCCATTGAAGAGCAATTAGCTATTTACCCCTCCCCACACCCCTTAGCAATTACCACACTACTCTCTTTCTATGAGTTTGATTATTTTAGATACCTCATAGACGTGGAATCATGGAGTACTTGTCTTTCTGTGATGTCATCCAAGTTCCTCCATTTTGTTGTGAATGACAGGATTTCCTTTTTTTTTCTCTCTCTCTCTTTTTTTCATTATACTTTAATTTCTGGGATACATGTGCAGAACGTGCAGGTTTGTTACATAGGTATACGTGTGCCACGGTGGTTTGCTGCACCCATCAACTAGTCATCTACATTAGGTATTTCTCCTGATGCTATCCCTCTGTAGCCCCCCATCTCCCAACAGGCCCTGATGTGTGATATTCCCTTCCCTGTGCCCATATGTTTTCATTGTACAACCCCCACTTATAAGTGAGAACATGCAGTGTTTGGTTTTCTGTTCCTGTGTTAGTTTGCTGAGAATGATGGTTTCTAGCTTCATCCATTTCCCTGCAAAGGACATTAACTCATTCTTTTTATGGCTGCATAGTATTCCATGGCGTTATGTGTGTGACATTTTCTTAATCCAGTCTAACATTGATGGGCATTTGTGCTGGTTCCAAGTCTTTGCTATTGTGAATCATGCTGCAATAAACATACGTGCACATGTGTCTTTATGACAGAATGATTCATAATCCTTTGGGTATACACCCAGTAATGGGATCACTGGGTCAAATGGTATTTCTATTTCTAGATCCTTGAGGAATCGCCACACTGTCTTCCCCAATGATTGAACTAACTTACACTCCCACCAACAGTGTAAAAGCGTTCCTATTTCTCCACATCCTCTCCAGCATCTATTGTTTCCTAACTTTTTAGTGATTGCCATTCTAACTGGCGTGAGATGGTATCTCATTGTGGTTTTGATTTGTGTTTCTCTAATGACCAGTGATGATGAGCATTTTTTCATGTTTGTTGGTTGCATAAATGTCTTCTGTTAAGAAGTATCTGTTCCTATCCTTTGCTCACTTTTTGATGGGGTTGTCAGTTCTTTTTCTTGTAAATTTGTTTAAGCTCCTTGTAGATTCTGAATATTAGCCCTTTGTCAGATGGATAGATTGCAAAATTTTCTCCCATTCTGCAGGTTGCCTGTTCACTCTGATAATGGTTTCTTTTGCTGTGCAGAAGCTCTTTAGTTTAATTAGATCCCATTTGTCAATTTTGCCTTTATTGCAATTGCTTTTGTTGTTTTAGTCATGCAGTTTTTCCCCATGCCTATGTCCTGAATGGTATTGTCTAGGTTTTTTTCTAGGGTTTTTATGGTTTTAGGTGTTATGCTTAAATCTTTAATCCATCTTGGGTTAATTTTTGTATAAGGTGTAAGGAACGGGTCTTGTTTCAGTTTTCTGAATAAGGCTAGCTAGTTTTCCCAACACCATTTATTATATAGGGAATCCTTTCCCCATTGCTTATTTTTGTCAGATTTGTCAGAGATCAGATGGCTGTAGATGTGTGATGCTATGTCTGAGGCCTCTGTTCTGTTCCATTGGTCTATATATATATCTGTTTTGGTACCAGTACTATGATGTTTTGGTTACTGCAGCCTTGTAGTATACATCGAAGTCAGGTAGCCTGATGGCTCCAGCTTTGTTATTTTTGCTTAAAATTGTCTTAGCTATACAGACTCTTTTTTGGTTCCATATGAAATTTAAAGTAGTTTTTTCTAACTCTGTGAAGAAAGTTAATGGTAGCTTGATGGGAATAGCACTGAATCTATAAGTTACTTTCAGCAGATGGCCATTTTCATACCATTGATTCTTCCTATTCATGAGTATGAAATGTTTTTCCATTTGAGTGTGTTCTCTCTTATTCACTTGAGCAGTGGTTTGTAGTTCTCCTTGAAGAGGTCCTTCACATCTCTTGTAAGTGGTATCCTACGTATTTTATTCTCTTTGTAGCAATTGTGAATGGAAGTTTGCTCATAATTGGGCTCTCTGTTTGTCTATTATTGGTGTATAGGAATGCTTGTGATTTTTGCACATTAATTTTGTATTCTAAGACTTTGCTGAAGTTGCTTATCAGCTTAAGGAGATTTTGGGCTAAGACAATGGAGTTTTCTAAATACACAATCATGTTATTTGCAAATAGAGACAATTTAACTTCTTCTCTTCTTATTTGATACGCTTTATTTCTTCCTCTTGTCCAACTGCCCTGACCAGAACTTCCAATACTCTGTTGAATAGGAGTGGTGAGAGACGGCATTCTTCTCTTTTGCCGGTATTCAAAGGGAATGCTTTCAGCATTTGCCCATTCATTATAATATTGGCTGTGGATCTGTCATAAATAGCTCTTATTATTTTGAGATACATTCTATCAATACCTAGTTTATTGAGAATTTTTAGCATGAAAGGGTGTTGACTTTTATTGAAGACTTTTTCTGAATCTAGTGAGATAATCATGTGGGTTTTGTCATTAGTTCTGTTTATGTGGTGGCTTATGTTTATTGGTTTGCATATGTTGAACCAGCCTTGCATCCCAGGGATGAAGCCAACTTGAACGTGGTGGATAAGCTTTTTGGTGTGCTGCTGGATTCAGTTTGCCAGTATTTTATTGAGGATTTTTGCATCGACGTTCGTCAGCGATATTGGCCTGAAATTTCCTTTTTTTTGTTGTGTCTCTGCCAAGTTTTGGTATCAGGATGATGCTGGCCTCCTAGGGAAGAGTCTCTCTTTTTCTATTATTTGGAATCGTTTCAGAAGAAATGATACCAGCTCCTCTTTGTACCTTCGGTAGAATTCTGCTGTGAATATGTCTGGTCCTGGGATTTTTTGGTTGATAGACTATTAATTACTGCCTCAATTTCAGAACTTATTATTGGTCTATTCAGTGATTCAACTTCTGCCATGTTTAGTCTTGGGAGGGTGTATGTGTTCAGGAATATATCCATTTATTCTATATTTTCTAGTTTATTTGCGTTGAGGTGTTTATAGTGTTCTCTGATGGTAGTTTGTATTTCTGTGGGATCAGTGATGACATTATGTTTATCATTTTTGATTGTGTCTATTTGATTCTTCTCTGTTTTCTTCTTTATTAGTCTGGCTAGCAGTCTGTTTTGTTAATGTTTTCAAAACCAGCTGCTGTATTCATTTATTTTTTGAAGGGTTTTTTGTGTCTCTATCTCCTTCAGTTCCGCTCTCATTTTACTTATTTCTTGTCTTCTGCTATCTTTTGATTTTGTTTGCTCTTGCTTCTCTAGTTCTTTGAATTGTGATGTTAGGATGTAGGTTTTAGATATTTCCCACTTTCTCCTGTAGGCATTTAGTGCTATAAATTTCCCTCTCAATACTGCTTTATCTGTGACCCAGAGATTCTGGTACATTGTGTCTTTGTTCTCATTGGTTTCAAAGAACTTATTTATTTCTGCCTTCGTATCTTTGTTTACCCAGTAGTTATTCAGCAGAGGTTGTTTAGTTTCCATGTAGTTATGCAGTTTTGAGTGAGTTTCTTAATCCTGAGTTCTAATTTGATTGCACTGTGGTCTGAAAGACTGTTTGTTATGATTTCCTTTCTTTTGCATTTGCTGAGGACTGTTGTACTTCCAATTATTTAGTCAATTTAGAATAAGTGCAAAGTGGTTCTTAGAAGAATGTATATTCTATTGATTTGGGGTGGAGAGTTCTGTAGATGTCTATTAGTCCTGAATATCCTTGTTAATTTTCTGTCTCTTTGATCTAATATTGACAGTGGGGTGTTAAAGTCTCCCACTATTATTAAGTGGAACTCTAAGTCTCTTTGTATGTCTCTAAGAACTTGCTTTATGAACTGAGTGCTCCTGCATTGAGTGTGTATATATTTAGGACAGTTAGCTCTACTTGTTGCATTGATTCTTTTACCATTACATAATGCCCTTCTTTTTCTTTTTTTATCTTTGTTGTTTTAAAGTCTGTTTAATCAGATACTAGGAGAGCAATCCCTGCATTTTTTTTTTTTTTTTCCATTAGCTCGGTAAATCTTCCTCCATCCCTTTATTTTGAGCCTATGTGTCTTTGCACATGAGATGGGTCTCCTGAATACAGCACCCTGACGGGTCTTGATTCTTTATCCAATTCGCCACTCTGTATCTTTTAATTGGGGCATTTAGCCTGTTTACATTTAAGTTTAATATTGGTATGTGTGAATTTGATCCTGTCATTATGATGCTAGCTGGTTACTTTGCCCATTGCTTGCAGTTTCTTCATAGTGTCAATGGTCTTTACATTTTGGGTTGTTTTTGTAGTGGCTGGTACCAGTCTTTTCTTTCCATATTTAGTGCTTCCTTCAGAAGCTCTTGTAAGGTAGGCCTGGTGGTGACAAAATCTCTCAGCATTTGCTTGTCTGTAATGGATTTTATTTCTCCTTCACTTATGAAGCTTAGTTTGGCTGGATATGAAATTCTGGGTTGAAAATTATTTTCTTTTAAGAATGCTGATTGTTGGCCCCTCATTCTCTTCTGGCCTGTAGGGTTTCTGCAGAGAGATCTGCTGTTAGTCTGATGGACGACTTCCCTTTGTAGGTAACCCGACCTTTTTCTCTGGCTGCCCTTCACATTTTTTCCTTCATTTTGACCTTGGTTAATTCAACCATTATGTGTCTCGGGGCTGCTCTTCTCAAGGGGTATCTTTGTGGTGGTGTCTGTATTTCCTGTATTTGAAAGTTGGCCTGTCTTGCTAGGTTGGGGAAGTTCTCCTGAATAAGATCCTGAAGTGTGTTTTCTAACTTGATTCCATTCTCCCCATCACTTTCAGGTATGCCAATCAAAAAAGACCAGGTTTGGTCTTTTCACATAGTCTCATATTTCTTGGAGGCTTCATTTGTTCCTTTTCATTCTTTTTTCTCTAATCTTGTCTTCATGCTTTATTTCATTAAGTTGATCTTCAATCTCTGATATCCTTTCTTCTGCTTGATTGATTCCACTATTGATACTTGTATATGCTTCATGAAGTTATCGTGCTGTGTTTTTCAGCTCCATCAGGTCATTTATGTTCTTTTCTACACTGGTTATTCTAGTTAGCAATTCCTCTAACCATTTGTCAAGGTTCTTAATTTCCTTGCATTGGGTTAGAACATGTTCTTTAGCTCAGAGGAGTTTGTTATTACCCACCTTCTAAAGCCTACTTCTGTCAATTTGTCAAATTCATTCTCCAGTTTTGTTCCCTTGCTGGCAAGGAGTTGTGATCCTTTGGAGGAGAAGTGGCACTCTGGTTTTTGGAATTTTCAGCATTTTTGTGCTGGTTTTCCCTCATCTCTGTGGATTTATCTAACTTTGGTCTTTGATGTGAGTGTCCTTTGGATGGGGTTTTTGTTGTTATTGATGTTATTCCATTCTGTTTGTCAGTTTTCCTTCTAACAGTCAGGTCCCTCTGCTGAAGGTCTGCTGGAGTTTGCCTGAGGTCCACTCCAGACCCTGTTTGCCTGGGTATCACCAGCAGAGGCGGCAGAACAGTAAACATTGCTGCCTGTTCCTTCTTCTGGAAACTTTGTCCCAGAGGGGCACCTACCAGATGCCAGTCGGAGCTCTCCTGTATGAGGTGTTTGTCAATGCCTCCTGGGAGATGTCGCCCCATCAGGAGGCAAGGGGGTCAGGGACCCACTTGAGGAGGCAGTCTGTCCTTTAGCAGAGCTTGAGCACTGTGCTGGGAGATCTGCTGCTCTCTTCAGAGCTGGCAGGCAGGAACATTTAAGTCAACTGAAGCTGCACCCACAGCTGCCCTTTTCCCTGGGTGCTCTGTCCCAGGGAGACGGGAGTTTTATCTATAAGCCCCTGACTGGGACTGCTGCCCTTCTTTCAGAGATGCCCTGCACAGAGAGGAGGAATCTAGAGAGGCAGTTTGGCTACAGTGTCTTTGGGGTGCTGTAATGGGCTCCACCCAGTTTGAACTCCCTGGAAGCTTTAGTTACACTGTAAGGAGAAATCCGCCTACTGAAGCCTCAGTAATAGCAGACAACCCTCCCCCCACCAAGCTCCAGCATCTCAGGTCTACTTCAGGCTGCTGTGCTGGCACGGAGAATTTTCAAACCAATGGATCTTAGCTTGCTGGGCTCCCTAGGGGTGGGATCAGCTGAGCAAGACCACTTGGCTCCCTGGCTTCAGCCCTCTTTCCAGGGGAGTGAATAGTTCTCTCTTGCTGGCATTTCAGGTGCCACTGAGGTACAAAAAAATACTCCTGAACTAGCTCAGTGTCTGCCCAAACTGTCACCCAGTTTTGAGCTTGAAACCCAGGGACCTTACGGTGTAGGCACCCAAGTGAATCTCCTGGTCTGTGGGTTGCAAAGACCATGGGAAAAGTGTAGTATCTGGGCTGGCATGCAGTTCCTCACAGCACAGTCCCTCATGGTTTCCCTTGGCTAGGGAAGGGAGTTCCCCAACGCTTTGTGCTTCCTGGCTGAGGCAACACCCACCTGCCTGCTTCAGCTCACCCTCCATGGGCTGCTCCCACTATCTAACCAGTCCCAGTGATATGAACTGGGTACCTCAATTGGAAATACAGAAACCACCTGCCTTCTGTGTTGGTCTCACTGGGAGCTGCAGACCAGAGCTGTTCCTATTCTGCCATCTTGCCTGGGAATCCCTCCTCCTTTCCTATTGCTGAATAATATTCTATGTATATATCATATTTTCTTTATACATTCATTTATTGGTAGACACAGCTTGATTCCATATTACAAATAATGCTGCAATGTGAATAATGCTGCAAAGAACCTGGAAGTGCACATACCTCTGAGATTCTGATTTCAATTCTTTTGGATATATACTCAGAAATGGAAATTGTTTACAAATATGGTAATTCTATTTTCAATTTTTCGAGGAACATTATTTTCATAGTAGCTGCACCACTTTGCATTCCCACCAAAAGTGCTAGAAGGGTTCCAGATTCTCCACATCCTTGCCAACAAGTATCTTGGGTTGTTGTTTTTAATTCCAGTGAGTGTGAAGTGATATCTCATTGTGTTTTGATTTACATTGCCCTGATGATTAGTGATGTTGCACATATTTTTATACATCTTTTGGCCATTTGGATGTCTCTTGTCATTATTATTTCTGCTTCCTATGTCACTCATCACTCTCTTGTTATTATTTCTACTCTTTACAGAAATTTACCTAACATGAATAAATAGAGTCCTTTATATACTTTTTCTAATGGTGCTTTATGTTTTGCCCTTCATATTTAAGCCTGAAATACACCTAAAATTTATTTTGTGTGTGGGGTGCAATGGGATTCTTATGAGGATAAAATGTAAACTATTTAATGAAAGTTTAATTCAAAAAATATACAAAATAATGTGGAGTTCATATTTTAAAGCAAAGTTATTCTCACAGAACTAAGTATAAGAAAAGGGATGGAATGGGAAAAATAATGAGATGTGGGTTTAGATTAAAGGCTGGCTCTGCATATAACTAACCATACAGAGGGAGAGATTGGAGACAAACGTGAAGTACCATTTTCATTGACTTTAGAACATATATTTGCTTTCACATTTTTAACAATTCTAAAGTTGAGATCATTCAATCACTGGCATGTGGTAGTTCATTTGGCAGATTTTTTCTTTGGTAATGTTACCCAAACTATGGCATAATATAGAATCAAGAACACCTTAGATTTGATGAAGTACTTTAATAAAATATTCTCTATGAGCTGAAGAGGGAAGAGATATTTAAATTGATGGAATCCACTGACGGTTCAACGGAACCAATGATCAAAGACTCATGGTGAAATAGATTAAGATAAAATGCCAGAGACCGAAAATTGAAGAGAAAATATTCTCATTTATATAAGGGGCAAAAAGCAACTGAACTAAGAAGTGAAGAAAATTAGACTAATAATCATTGTTCTCATCAATAATGAAGATTACAAACAATTGACACCTTCTAAATTATAATAAAATAATATTTTTGAACTTATAATTCCATAAACTGGAAAGTTATCAAGTCATCACAAGATACCGTCACATTGGGGATCTTGCCTTGCATGATCTCAAGCTTTGCCTTTTGTCAGCGAATTGATTCCCAAATCCCAAGCTTCTACATAGGCAAATATTTTGAGTGTTTGATTATTCAAACTGAATATTTTCAATAGCCAAAGAATAAGAACATTAGTCATCTATATTTCAAAAAAGGTAAAATTTGAAACAGAAGGAATGGGAGGAAAGATAACCTAAGAAAGAAAAGAAAAAAAATAAAAGCAAATTCATTGGACCGAATGAATGGCAGTCTTCACTGAGCAAGAAATATTTGAAGCATAGACTCACATCTATTTTCTATTGGATTATTCACAATACTTGCTCTACAATATTGATTGCATTATTATAATTGTGGAAATGTTGTGTGGGGAGTTAAGTTTCCAGTTTTAAACTGAAGAAAAAGCACAGAAGAGTTCATTATATATGGAAAGGAGGACAAATGTTGTAAAACTTGACAATGTAATAATCATAGTAAAATCAACACAAACCAGGAGTTGAGCACAGAAGTAGGGAGCAGGGAAATTTAGTGCATTTTTTACAGTTTTTAATCATAAATCAGCATTATTTCTAACAAATTTTACAATAGACTAAAGAAAAAATGTACCTAACTCAAAGTTATACAACTGATCATCAAGTAAAAATTAAAAACTCAAAAAATGTTTATCTCTGAAAATGGGTCTGAAGCAGGGAAGAGAGACTGGCAACTATTTTTTATTTTAAGATCCTATCTTTAAAACTATTATTATTATTTTTCATAAATGATTCAGAATTGAAGGAAAGATAAAAAGAATAGAGAAAAAAAGTTGTTCCTTTCCTTTTCTACCTCTGAATAAGTTAATTTAATTTTAGATTATTTCTCTTCCACATGTGTACAGATATTTTATTCATTATTTTCAGTTTTACATCTAGTGTTTCTTATTTTTCTCCACATAATTAAGGAAAATTCTTGGTTTTTAATTCTAACTTCATTTCACTAATAACCCAACAAATATCTAAGTCATAACTTGCAACCTAAACTATAACATATTTTTCAATTACATAAAAATATTAAATAAAATCAGACATGATATCAAATAAGTACCATAAATCCCTAAAATTCTTGAATGATCTAAGCATTTTTTTAGACAGGGTCTTGTTCTGTCATGCAAGCTGGAGTGCAGTGGTGCAATGATGACTCACTACAGCTTTGATCTCCTGGACTCAAGCTATGTTCCTCAGTCACACTAACCCCAGTAGCTGAGACTATCTTAGCACACCACCAAGTCTGGCTACTTTTTAAAATTATTTTCTTGTAGTGGCAGGATCTCACTATGTTGCCCAGGCTGGTCTCAAACACCTGGTCTCAAGCAGCTCTCCCAATTCTCCCATCTAGGTCTCTCAAAGTGACAGGATTACAGGTATGAGCCACTGTGCCCAGCCTAGTCTCAGTATTTTTATGACCATTGTTAATTAATTTTCACCTGAATATTTACCCTCAAACTATTTTCTCTGAAAAAACACAATATTTGGGGTAAAATTTAAAATGTTTCATTAATCCATACAAACACCTCTGTTTTATTCAGAACTGTTTTAAAAATCCTTTTAATGAAGTTAATAACAATTTTAAATATCTTGATTTAAGATGAAATATTTTAATGTAATTAATTAAAGAGATTTTTTTTTGTTTGAGTCTACTAAAGAAATGCATATGTTAACCATATAATAAGATATGTTGGTCTGTGTGCTAGCTTCATTTCAAGTACTAGCTCAGGAGAAAAAATTTCTGACCATAAATTGACCATCTTAAAAATAAGTGTTTTTAAAAAGTTCATGTGAGAGTCAGAAATGTACAGATTTTTCTGTTCTTGTTTCTTTAAAATAATTTCATTGAACATATAATCTCATATATTATAGTTTTAAATTTTATTTATGATGGCAAATAAAAAGATATGACTATTATATGAGATAGAAGATAATAGTTTCTGTCTAACATGTACATTTGTTGCTATATTAAGTACATTATATTTCAGTGATTAAAATAAAATGGAATTAGTTAAACTTCAAGCAACTAATTTATAGAATTCCCAATAGCAAGAATGTTGTAATATGCATTGCCTAAAGAAAAGTCAAACCACAGTACAAAGGATTGTGATAATATCCTATTATTTATGTCTTTAGACAAAAATATTTTGTATTTTATTTTGGTGACACATTTTTTGAACTCTCATTGGAAAAATAGGCAGTTATGCACTATTGTAAATAACACAACCAAATCAGAGGAATGGTACTGAAATTGATTATGTAAATCACATAGGTACAACAGGAACTGAATTACTGTAAATTATTTTGGTAGAACGTGAAACAACATCAAAAGCTTTTTTTAGCAGTTACATAAAATTTTAACATGTAGGGAAAATTATGAAAGTTATATTTTATGTCATTGGAAGATGTACTCAGTAGCAAATATGTTTACATGTGTGAATAAACATTTGGTTTTTAAATTTTATTGTTAGTATAAATTATTTTTCTCTACTATTGACTAACTCAATTTATTTATTTATTTATTTATTTTTTGAGACGGAGTCTCACTCTGTCACCCCGGCTAGAGTGCAGTGGCCGGATCTCAGCTCACTGCAAGCTCCGCCTCCCAGGTTTAAGCCATTCTCCTGCCTCAGCCTCCCGAGTAGCTGGGACTACAGGCACCTGCCACCTCGCCCGGCTAGCTTTTTGTATTTTTTAGTAGACCCGGGGTTTCACCGTGTTAGCCAGGATGGTCTCGAACTCCTGACCTCGTGATCTGCCCGTCTTGGCCTCCCAAAGTGCTGGGATTACAGGCTTGAGCCACCGCGCCAGGCCAATTTTTTAAAATAACTGTTAGCAGAAAGTATCAAGGACTTGTCTAATATGTGATTTTAAAAATAGTTTTAATAGTTCAGACTTAAGAATAGTGTTTGCTTTAGGATAGTGATAATCGTCTTTTAGCAGGTGAAGCACATAAAGAGAAATTATTATGACAGGAGAAAAAATTATGTTTTCTTTCATTTATTGGGATAATTTTCTATCATTTAATGTGTTAATGAATCTGTACATTGTGTAATTTCTAGTTTATATCTGTCTTCAGGATTTTTTGCATCTATAGTCATGGTAAAGTTGTCTTCAAACCCCTTTGCTGTTTCTCTTGTCTCTTACTTGGCTTGTTATCTGAGTTTTTAGAATTTACATATTAATTTTTTAACTTTTAAGTTTAGGGGTAAATGTACAAGTCGTTATATAGGCAAACTTGTGTCACGGCGTGGCAGGCCAAGTATCACTAACAGCTGAAGAGGCAGGCCTCCATGACAACTGTTTCATCACTGACTGAGTGGTTAAGTTAAATATTAAATGCTGATAGAGGCCAGGTGCAATGGCTTAATCCCAGCACTTTGGGAGGCCAAGGTGGACAGATCACCTGAGGTCAAGAGTTTGAGACCAGCCTGGCCAAAATGGCGAAACCACGTCTCTACCAAAAATACAAAAAATATTAGTCGGGAATGGTGGCACGCAACTGTAATCCCAGCTACTCCAGAGCCTGAGGCAGGAGAATCGCTTGAACCAGGGAGGCGGAGGTTGCAGTGAGCCAAGATCGCGTCATTGCACTCCAGTGTGGGCAACAGAGAGACTCCATTTCAAGAAGAAAACAAAACAAAAGATTATTATGGGTATAGGCTTTTACATACAAATTCTTTTAGGCAAAACAAGACATATAGACACATTTGTGTATGTACATCTCTGTGTCTCTGCTAGAAATGCTGACTATCCTTTCACTGAGTGAATCTCAGTGGAATCTAGCTACCTGCTGACTATCCTTTCATGAAGCCTGTATTTCAAGAATGTTGGCATTTTGTGGGAATACGGGGGTGGGAAAGGAAGTTCTTATAACCTACTCATTTCCATCGACTTGCTTTGCATGATCCCAAATCCTTGCCTTTGTCAACCATGTGATTTCTAAATCTCGAGGTTCCATAGAGGCAAATATTTTGAGTGTAAACATGGATTTATGGCTTGGTCAGTCATATATTCCCTTCTATGTATTTAGTTTGCACAGTCGTAAATGTTCATTATTTCTTGTAGCCTTTGTGGCTTACCTAGTATCAGAGAAAACTCAGTTGCCTTATCTCTGCTCTTGGATTTGTTGGCATTTCCTTTTCTCAAGTGGACAGGTATCTGGTGAAATTGCCACAGATTTCTTTATGGAAGTATCAGAATAGTATTTTCTGGATGGCAATACAATGTCTTTTCTTAATATAATTTTCTCTGCTTTTTAATCATTGCATCATTTGTAGAACCTGGTTGAAAAATCATTATTTCCCATTGCAATGACTGACATACTGACCGTATTGACTTTCCATTTTGTTTTGATAATATTGATTAAACATCACACCTATCATACCTCCAGGGACATTATGGGCTTCTCAAGGTAAACATAGTGACCTGAGAGTCAGAGCACATTGTTAGACTTCCAGCTTTAGCATAACATAAGGATTAAAGCCATCTTACCTATTACAATAAGAAGTCCACAACCTGATCTCCACTATTATGAAATTATATAAAACATGTTGAAATTAGGGAACGTGGTTCCACGGCAGCATTTTCCATTGTTAACTCTTACCAGAAGAGGACGGTCAACAGCAAATGTCTCAAAAGATGCTGGCGCCCCCTCACCAGTCCATTATTCGTTGCTTTATGAAAGATAGTGATCTCTGTTCCCTGCCAAAGAACACAGTAAGGTGAAAATTTATATTTCTTTTTTCAGCTTTATTGATGTATTATAGGTAAATGTGAATTGTATGCATTCAAGGTACACAATGTGATGTTTTGATATATGTATAAATTATAAAACAGTTGCTATAATCAAGCAAATTAACATATCCATCACCTCATATAGTTGTCTTTCTTTTTTTTTCTTGGTGGTGAGAACGCTTAAAATCTACTCTTTTTACACATTTCTAGGATATATTATGTTATTCTTAGCTATAATCACCATGCCGTACATTAGGTCTCTAGAGCTAATTCACCTTATAAGTGCAAGTTTCTACCCTTTGACCAACATCTCCCTCTTCTCCCACACCAGACTCCTTGTAACCACCCTTCTACTCTCTATTTTATGAGTTCAACCTTTTTAGATTCCACATATAAATTAGATTATGCAGTATCTGTATTTCTGTGTCTGGCTTATTTCACTTTGCATAATGTCCTTCATGTTTATACATGTTTTTACAAAACTCTTCAAAGAAAACAGGAGAAAGCTCTATAACATTGATCTTGACAATGATTTTTTTTGATGGGACACCAAAAGCACAGGTAGGAAAAGCAAATATAAGCAAGTAAGATTATATCAAACTAAAAAGATTCTGTACAGCAATGGAAACAATCAAAAACGTAAAAAAAAAAAAAAACCTCCCAGAATGGGAGAAAATGTTTGCAAATTATATACCTAATAAGGAGTTAATATCCAAACTGTAAGAAGAACTCAGACAATTCAATTGTGAAAAACCAAATAACCCAATTTAAAAAATGAATAAAGGACCTAAATAGACATTTTTTTCAAAGAAGACACACAAATATCCAATTGGTATATGAAAAAATGTTCAACATCACCAATCATCAGAAAAATACAATATAAAAATATCCCACATCTATTAGGATAGCTATTATCAAGAAGTCTGAAGGTAGGTATCGGTGAAGATATAGAGAAAAGCAATGCTTACATATTGTTGATGGGAATATAAACTGATATAGTCATTATGGAAATGAATATGAAGGTTTCTGAGAAAATTAAAAGTAGGGTTACCATATAATTCAGCACTCCCACTTCTTGTTATGTATTCAAAATAATTAAAATCACTGTTTCAAGAGAAAACTGAACTCTTATGTTCATTGCAACATTATTCACAACAGACAAGGACTGCAAACAACTTAAGTCCCTGCCAATGGATAAATGGATATAGATACTGATACAGATAGAAATAGATGTACATACAGATATAGATAAATAAAATAAAATGTTAGTCAGCTTTAAAAAAGGAAATTTCTTAGTTTCTAACACAATAAACCCACTCCAACATTCCCTACTTACTACTCTGTGATAATTCCAAGGCTTTATATTAAGGACACACGAACATCTCAATCTCATTTACTATAGGGCATCACTATGTTCAGAATTCAAGGTGATAGCACAGCAGTGTATTAGGATAGCTCTGTCTGTCCTTGCCAGAATACTTAATGTATAGTAAGGGATAAGTCCCTTTTTCAATGCGTTCTCCCTTATTTACTCTTGTATTATTCCTGCTCTGGTATAACTCCTTAAAAATACATCTCCATACATGTTATCCAGGTTCCTTCAAATACACATTTAATAAGCTTTTTTTTTTTTTTTTTTTTTTTTTTTATGGTGGGAGGATTTAGACCCCCTTTTTTTCTGGAGGATGGCGAGTATTTTCCAATTTCAGTGATGCTAAATTCGAACCTTGGTTATTAATACAAAAACATTAGAGTTTGTTTGGATATTCTTGAGAGGAACAAACTTTATCATGCAAGGTGCCTCCTTCAGGTGAGGTCACTATGCAAGGAAATCTGGTTTGTTCTGTTTTTGTTTCTTTTCTGAAAAGGGAAGAGGATACTACTGTTTGCCGAGGAGTTTTACAGGGATTTGGGTTTTCAAATTTCCCAGCACTCTGAGGCTATCATACTAAGACTAAAGCTCTCTCTCTTACTTCATAAGGGATCTGACTTTATTATAACACAATTATTCTGGCTTTAGATTACTTCTCATTCTTTATTGTTAGATCCTGAAGCTAATGTTCACCAAGGTCTGTCCATTATATGTAGAGGATAAGAATTTCTAGTTAAATATCTTTTTCACTCTCACTTTCACAGCATGATTTAAGTTGCTAATTAACACATCTTAACCTAAAACTTTTGATTTTGCAAAGCTTCACTTACTTTCAAAAGCAGCTTCATAGAAAAGAAAAGAAAACAAACAAACAAACAAACAAAAAAAAACACTTCATCATTGCCATTCTACCATCAAGTACAATAGCCACTTTCCTCCTGCCAAAGTATCAACTGTCATCTGAACCTTATCTGTCAAGCAAGTTTCATGCTCACTCAAATTGCAAAAAGAAGCATAAGTTTTCGTTTCTGTGTTTGTTAGCTTTGTTTTGCTTTGTTTTAACAAGTGGGAAAGTTAGATCCCAAATATGACTCTGGCCTCTTCTGGTATCAAGTGTTTCAGTCCCTATCTCCTGAAAAAGAAGGCTATGGCCGTTTACACACATATATGTTATATATATGTAGGAATTACATAGACATATATACACACATATACATGCATATGTATATATAAGATTATTTGGAGATACAATCCTCAGACAGGGAAAACTAAAGTGAAACAGGAAAGTAGTGGAAGCAAATGCAAGATGCCACCTTATTTTTTTATTTTACCTATTTTTTTTTTTGAAACGGAGTTTCCCTCTTGTTGTCTGGCTGGAGTGCAATGGCGGGATCTCGACTCACTGCAACCTCCGCGTTCTGGGTTCAAATGATTCTCCTGCCTTAGCCTCCCTAGTGGCTGGAATTACAGGTGCCTGCCACCATGCCTGGCTAATTTTTTATTTTTAGTAGAGACGGGGTTTCACCATGTTGGCCAGGCTGGTCTCGACCTCCTAACCTCGTGACCCACCTGCCTCAGCCTACCAAAGTGCTTGAATTACAGGCATGAGCCACTGCGCCCAGCCGATGGCAGCTTATTGAGTAGACCAGAGCTTCAGAAGAAAACATAGGAAGTGAACTAACATGTCTAATAGATGTCTATCAAAGAAGAAATAAGAATACTCCATTCACTTTATTCTTTATTTCTTCTGCCTCTTATATTTTAATATTGTCTCATGTTATGTTAACTCTTCTGTGTGTTGATCATGTGTAACCTGGTCCAAACAAGCTGCTTCTGGGGTGTTGGATCTCTTGACTCATGGTGTGCTGCTGCATCAGAATCAGGACCCGGCTAAAAAATCCAGGTACTCTGTGAGTCTAAATGATGAGAGCAGGGTAACAGAGCTACTGAAATGTCTAATATGGCAGATCTCATGGAAGCTGCACCAAAAGCCAGGTTCCAGTCTTGGGTAGCAAGGGACAGTTGGTGATATCAGAAGATGAGGCAAGTTGGTAGAAGTAAGTGGTCTCTTTTGAGCAAGTGGTGGAAACCCAAGGGACAAGTGGGATACAGTGTACCAAAGACAGAGCAAACATTAAGCCATTAGAATTCTACTTTGTTCTCCATACCCAGGTTTAAAATAATATTTCTATTTTTCACATGTGCATTCTTCAACTTCTATTTTCATAATTTCTATATATTATTTTAAACATGTCTCTTGTAAACAAAAAATTAGTAACTAATTATTTTTGTGAATTTAAGTTTCCACCCTTTCATTGATATATTTAAGCCATATTTTCATTACTTCAAACTTTTTTCTGTAATACTATTCCATCTTCTCCATTTACGTACTTTATTTTTCTTCCCTGCTTTCACTTGTATATGTATGCGTTTATCATTTGCATATGTTAAATTTCCTCCTGCTGAATATAAATTTACATATGTTGTAATTCTTTAGAAAATAGGTAAGATATATTTGAGCCCTTTTTATGACTATTGATTTATAAAATTTATCAAAATATATATTTTTTCAAAGGAAGACGAGTATTAGTATAGTTTTTCAATATGTTATCTTATCTCTGGCCAACACCATATTGGCATTTTCTACAATTTTATATTGGATTTTTCAGATACATTTTTTTTTTACATTTGTTTGGCTCGCTGATTATATTTAATTTGCCTATGTTCATCTTTCAATTTTCAACTTTTCTCCAAAATTTCTTTCAAGTCAGCTTGTTGGGGAAACACATGAGAGCTTAACTGACATTTTTGTTGTGCTTTTCACTAAATGACAATTTAAATGGAGAGTAGTGTCTTAACACTGAAACATTTGTTTCCTGTTTCTTTTTTTTTTTTTTTTTTTTTTGCTCTGTGGTTCATTTTGCAGCCAGTGTTTCTGTTAAGAAGTTTCTCTTTCTCAATGTGATTTTTGATCCACAGTTATTACACATTTCTCAAAGTGTGGAACTTTTTGGTGTCCTGTTGGCACATTATTAATTCTTTTGAGTGTGTGATTTTAAAATCATTGTTTGATTATGGAAAATATGCCACCATTACTATTTTCTCCCTTCTATTTGCTTATCTTTCCTTCTGGTATTCCTATTATTGAGATTTTAATACTTGTAATTTCCATGCCTCTTGGCAACATTTTCTTAAAATTATTTATTCCTGAAAGCTTTCTAATGAGTTTTATGAGAGTTCTTCATTCTAATTCTTTAGCTCAGTAATACACTCTCCCAATGTATCTGTTCCAATACATTCTTCACTATTCCTTTGCATTTAATTATTATGTTTTTCAAGATAATCTCAATATGTCTTTTCCAACAATTCTACTTTGGTGATCTCTTTGAACTTTATCTTTATTTTATGACAATGTTCTTCCAGCTTGGACCCATCTTCCTCTAGAGATATTAGTCTCCTTCTTAGGTAATGAGTATTGGTGATGGATCCAAACCACATGCCTTAGTTTATAATGCACTTGGTGAGTTTAAAGAAAGAGAAAATGATATGGTGAGAACAGAGCTCCAGGTATCATAAGCCACATTTCACTACTTATCTGATTATTTACTGCCAATCAATCATGCATTTATTCTCATTAGTAATATAAGAATATTCACTTTCCTTGAATTTATTCAAAGGCAGCTTCCCTAAAGCAGCAGCAGCACCACCACCACAATTGATATTTGTATAGCATATGCTATGTGACAAGCACTTACGTGCGTGTATGTTCATTTAATCCCAACAGCAATCCTACAAAATGTGTACTATCATGAGCTCACTTTACAGACAGGAAAACTGACATAAAGAGAATTGATGTCTCCTGAGTCTTGCTCACAATTTTGGCACTTGAGATTTTACCTAGTTTTCAAATTAGAACTGTAGTTTAAATATTGATGAGTATTATAGTTACACTATGCAGGCTTTTAAAAAAAATTTTCCATAAAACAGGCCTTATGAATATATTAAAGTTAATCAGTTTATTTTTACAACGATGATTTCAATAATCTGGGAATTTGATTTGCATAGTGCACTGAAAAGTAATAAGCAGATAAAATATTTTCTAAACAAAGGAATTTGGAAAATATCTTAAACTCTATATATTTAATCTTATAAAGAAAATATATGTAACAAATAAGAGATTGATATTAACCTTTTTCAAGAACAAAGATTGTTAAGATACTAAAAATGCATGTTTTGAAAATAAAAAAGAATGAAGATTAAAAGAAGAAAGTTTAGCAGTAGGGATTTCTTTTTTTAAGCAGAAGAAAGAAGTAAGAGCATGTACATAAGAGTATCAGTTGGGAAATGAGTTTAGTTTGAATTAAGATCATTCGCCAGATTGAGGAGGTATCAAACAATGCAAATTAGAAACATGATATTGCATTTCAAAAGAATGTTTCCTCACAGGTGTTGTAGCTGAATGTAGTTTCTATTCTTACCTTTCCTTTAGATGGCAAGGCAATAGATGAGTATAGAGAAAAGGAAGCAGCATTTAACTTAAAGTGAAAAGAGAGAAATCACTATTATCTGGAACAATTATGATTTAACATAATAAATTAATTTACTGTAAAAAACAGTCTTTCAAACGTGTCCTTTTCTGTGTTGTTTATATTCTTTTGGGGACTTTGTATTGGTCAAGGAACAGATTCTAGTATACACAATCCGAATAGAAGGGGATTTATTAAAATGTATGTCAAATGGCTTACAGAATTGAGATGGCTGAAGGAGAGTCAAGAATGAAATTCTAGAATCTGCTCTTAGGTCTATACTGCAGAACCAAACTGCCAAATGAGTTGGTTCTTTTGCCATGATCAAGAGGCTGCTGGTCAAATCAGGAGGCATTCTTCACTGAGTATACAAATATTAGAACTCTCTCTATTCTGAGCTGCATAAATTAGCTGCAGTTACTGCTTCCAAAAGGCACTCTGTCTTCCCATCAGGAAGCATCACGTGCAAAGTCAAGAAGCTGCTATTATAGCTGCAGAGTTCTATACTGTGCCACATTTTCTACTATCAAGAAGCCATCTTTGCCAAATCAGCCTCAGAGACAAATTTTGGCTCCAGAACCATGCCACATTTGCTACAATCCACATTGATAAAATATCTGCACCATATCCTATATATCTCCATTTAAATTTCAAATTTAAATGTGTTTGTCTCTGATGTCGGACCCCAATCATATTTGCATTATCAAATGAAAATGAGTTGGAGAAATTTCCCTTATAGTTTTCTGCCCTCTACAGAAAAGGAAAGTCACATCAGAAAAAATTCAAATAGGTATTTTATGACAAACCAGAATAACTGCATTAGACTTCACTCTTACTTTACATCTCTGCTTTTAGTTTTGAAAATTTCTTATATTTTCACACATAGAATTTATATTTGATCATCTTTAGGCATGGTCTTAGAGTCTGAAACATTCCAGCTATGAAGTAAGTACTTAAATGGCTGTTCAATAAATTAATATGATGTACTTTTTGATAATTAAAAAATCATTTTTATAAGAATACAATAGTAAAACATTGGATTTACTGCTCATTATTTTAATGGTATAGGCACATCTAATGCTGTATATGAAGAAGTATCAGCTGGAGCCTTATCTGATATTCCTACACATCTGGGAAAATTTGTTAAAGGTTGAGCTAGATTGAATAGATTAAACAACTCTATTGGTATAAAAAAATAGAAAATACAAGAGAAAAATATTTCTAAAAGATAAAATAGCCTGAACAATGCAATTAACCAAAAAATGACCTACCGTTATCAAAATTGGGTAGTGATTGTGACTATATTCTGGTGGCTTCCTTCATGCAACTCTCATGGGCATAAAAACTAGGTCCCAAGAGAAAAGTAGGCTGAAATTAATAGCTGCAGCAGCTGTTTCCACATAACACCAACAAACAAGCAAACAAACATCTCTAAAATTTTGTAGTCCAAGCAGAAATAATTTGGTTCCCAGTAACTTAATGTTACATAAAATATGGAGTAATATACTCTCCCACACATCACCTTAGACCTTCAAGGAATGGGAATCTTTATAGAAAGGAATGCCATGCATGAGTAGAAAAAAAAAATACAAATTTCAGATTTGTATTAATTATTGCTTTTGCTGAAATAGTTGCCACCAAAAAACAACAACAACAAAAACAAAAAAAGGTTGTTTTCCTGAGTCTATTTACTCATGGTTTTAAACAGCAGGTGGCCAAGGATTAATGTTTGCTGCTGGAAGAGAGTACTTAGCAAGATTTTTAACCAAGAAAGATTGGTGAATGGAAGACCATGTTTTGGTTTTGTTTAAAAACAATCTTTATTTTAAGTTCAGGGGTACCTGTGCAGGTATATTTTACAGGTAAACTTGTGTCACAGGAGTTTGTTATACAGATTATTTTGTCACTCAGGTATTAAGACTACTACCCATTCATTATTTTTCCTAATCCTCTCCTTCCTTGTAACCTCCACCCTCTGAAAGTTCCCAGTATGTGGTTCCCTTCTATGTGTCCATGTGTTTTCATCATTAACTCCCACTTATAGGTGAGAATATGTGGTATTTGCTTTTCTATTCCTGTATTAGTTTGCTAAGGATAAAGGCCTCCACCTCCACCCGTGTCTGCTGCAAAGGACATGATCTCATTCTTTATTATGGCTGCATACTATTCCATGGTATATATGTACCATGTTTCTTTTATCCAGTCCACCACTGATGGACATTTAGGTTGATTCCATATCTTTGCTACTGTGAGTAGTGCTGCAATAAACATATATATGCATATGTCTTTATGGTACAATGATTTATATTCCTTTGTGTATATACCCAGTAATGAGATTGTTGGGTCAAATGGTAGTTCTGCTTTTTGCTCTTAGAGGCATCACCACTGTTTTCCACAAAAGTTGAATAATTTTCACTTCCACCAGCAGTGTACAACATTCTTTTTATCTGCAACTTCACCAGCATGTTATTTTTTGACTTTTTAATAATAGCTATTCTGACTGGTATGAGATGGTATCTCATTGTGGTTTTGATTTGCATTTCTCATACGATCAGCAATGTTGAGCTGTTTTTCATATGTTTGTTGGCCACATTTATGCTTCTTTAGAAATTGTTAAAGTCATTTGCCCAATTATTAATGGGGTTATTTGGATTTTTTTTCTTATACATTTGTTTAAGTTCGTTATAGATGCTAATGACTTTTGTCAAATACATAGTTTGCAAAAATTTTCTCCCATTCTGCAGGTTCTCTGCTTACTGATAGTTTCTTTTGCTTTGCAAAAACTCTTTAGTTTAATGAAATCCCATTTGTCAATTTTTGCTCCTGTTGCAAATGCTTTTGGCATGAAGACCATGTTTTTAAACTAACGGTTAAATATATAACCCGCAACAGTTCTACCATGTCCACTTCATGAGACTATTAGGGAAGCCTTGACAGCTGACTAATATCCACAAGTGTTTCACTGTGTTTATTTTCCCTAGTAATAATGGGCCTCTTCCCGACTTCACATCACCAAGGAGCCTTACAATGGACAAACACACTTTCAATCTCTCAGAACAAACCTTTGCTCCCTGTTGTAAATTGGAATGGATCTATTTTTTAGTATTTCTCCTTTCAGGCACAGTAGGAAATGTAATATAATAGTTGAAGTTCTGCTCACGGTGGAGTTTTCCTTCTCCATGGCCATCTGGAAGCCATTAAGCCAGGACTAATGCCATGCTACACAGAAATCATGTACCGGACTTTGGGGATCTGTTAATTGTCACAAAAAACCACACACAAAATCTTAGATGTAGGTTGAAAAAGAGACCACAGAATGACAAGATTGGGAAGATAGGTTGGAAGGTGAGCAAACTGTTCTTAAAATTTAATTCCACTTTTCCAAATGTGTTCAGGTCTTTTGTATAACTATTCTTCTAGACAATAAAATGCCACTGGGTCACATGATTTACATGGCTAGTCATATCAGATAATGTTAAATTTTTGATAGGCTGTCCAAGTCTCCCATTTCCTGAAAGCCAGTTATTTTAGTATCTTTCAGACAGTAATAGCTAGAGCTCCTTTTTAAAAGGAGTCTTTTTCATTTATTTTACCTTTGCTCCAAAAATTCAGAGGCCATGACTATGATTTGCTTATCATGACTTGTTATGGTTTGTAAAAAATTTTACAGACAGTTTAATCCACTGGATAATTATAAAGACTTAACTGTAAAACTATTGTCTCCTTAGTCCACCTAGAAAGTATCTTCTCTTAATCTGAGCCATATGGAAAGTTGACTGGTTTGAGGGCATATAGGAAAAGAAAAACAAAAAAAAAAAAAAACAGGACAGCAAAATATCACAATTTTTGCCTTCATAATTCAAAAAGGTCCACTATGTTGTGTCTCTTTCTAGTATTATGGAGCATAAAGCTCAGCAATGTGCTCATTGCTTTAAAGGAGTAACTTCATATTACTTAATGCCACAAAATTCCCCAAATTATGCAATATAGTTGGTAATATTTGTTAAAAACCTAGTTGCTTCTATAATAAAGTTTTCCTTTTAAAAATACATATATAAAATAGAAGAACAATACATTAGGAAGTGAAATAATAATACCTATTTTTAAAGGAGGTGTACCAGGCTATCAGTGAGCTTAATAAACATGTTTCTGTACAGATAAGCAATAACTGCTCCCAAACACTAATGAAACAATATCCATGGTATTGCTATAATGCTGTCTTTATTTACTGTCTGCACCTCTTGACCAACAGATCCTAAGAGTACTACTAGTTACTGCTACTTTGAAACTGATCTTGGTTTTTGTAAAAGATAAGGGTGAATAAACTTTAAAAGTGGAAAACAAGAAATCTTGGCCAATTACTTAACAGCTAGGGGGTAAAATAAAAAGACACTAATGCTTGAATGAGCTTTCCAAATAATGTCCAAATTATGATTAGCATTCTTATAGCACTTTCAAAAGGTATTTTGCAGTGATCTCTCTGATGGAAAAATAGTCTATAAAAAGCATGAGATTGAGGCAAACATACAACTTTTAAAACTAATTATACAAAACCAAACATTTCTCTGAGAAACTAGAGGAAAATACAAAGAGCAAGAAACAAAGCCAAAAAATGTTCTATCTGACATTTCTTGGAGGCTGGGTTTTCTGCAGTTCCAAAATCAATGCAAATTGATTGTTCCTTCTATTTATTTTGCCTACCCCACTGCATATATTAAACACTTCCCGCATTTAAAATTCTGATAAGCCTCAACGCAGAACAAAATACTGTTAATTACAATTTATTTTAGGTAAAATAAGTTATGCATGGCAAATCTTTATTACAAGAAGTAAAATACAAACTGGCCTTAAGTATTGTAAAAGGTAATTAAAAAGCATCACCATTATAGAAATAATTAAATATAAGTTGCTTTCTGAACAAGCAATGAAGTATTTCAAAAAAATAAAGGATAGAGAGGAAAAAAAATTAAAAGCATAAATAAAGACGTGCAAACAAAATTATGTAAGCACAATAAAATTAAATAAGCTTGCATACAAATAGGGAGCATCGATTGTTATATATGTCACGTCAATATAGAACCATTTGATGTGATTTCCATGTTTTAGTTCTTTTTTCATTTAAATTTAATGATATTTTTCATATAATACATTTGTATGATTCAAAAGAAAATTGTATTAAAAATATTTATTGGAAAGTTAACTTTCCCCTCTTTCTGTATCAAGCCCCTCTCCCATAGTTAATCATTTTTCTTCCTCTTCAATGTATTTCTGTCATATTTCTATTAACAAATTGTATTTGTGTTCCTTTAAAGGTGATTAAAAGCCTTTTTAACTCATCTCATTTTTCTTAGCTTGTTGTGATAATTTCATGTCCCTTTACTGTTTTACTGCATGTATAATGTGGCACTGTTTTCCCTATATAAATTTGCCTTTTCTCATATAAATCATGTCCACTTTGGTTAGTCTTGTGATACAGATTCTCTCTGAGATTCCTCTTTATTGTCATGAGTGTCCATTTTCTAACTTGGGGGCAAGGGAATCAACTTTCTTGAAGTTTAATAAATCATAAAAAATTATAATGGGCATCATTTTTGATCAGAATATCAGCTTGATTACAGAAATAACCTAGACTGTGGCTTTTATTTGCAATCATACTTAGATAACAATGTTTTTGCTGAAAAAAGAATTTTCCTAGTTAGCCATAGAGAGAGTAGATAAAAAAAAATTTTAAGACTCATGTCCAAGACACTACTCCAGTAGGCCTAACTCAATAAGGACAGCCAAGGACTCCTAAGTTGAAGAACAAATGGTTATGTATTACACTGAGAGGCATTCATCTGAATTCTTCTGTGGTACTGATTATCTTTAACTTCTATTGCCATGAAATATCATTTCAGGCTAAAAGACTCAGACCCTCAGCAATAGTGTGCTAAAAGCAAGTACGGTTTTCAAACAAATCATGTCCATGTTTTTAAAATATGTTTTAGCAAAAGCTGATTGATCCTTCACTTGAAGATGAATAGGTAAAGAAACCATGTAGAAAATAAATAAATGAATGAAACTGATTCCAAAATAGTGGCTTAGAAGAGAGCTGGCTAAAGTCACCCTCACAGAAACCCAAAACCAAATAAACACTGGGAGATTATCACCAGCAAAATCCCCAAACTCAAATATGAGAAGGAGAGTGTTCCTGGGGCCACAGAACATTGAAAAAAGTCCAAGCATATGGTAAGAGAATTGGACTTCCATATATTTGATATCTTTACCCCCAATCTGCCCAGCACTGAGCTCACAGAAAATATTCCCTTGAGTCATAGTTTCTTTTTTTTTTTTCTTCTTTTGAGATGGAGTCTCACTCTGTCACCCAGGCTGGAGTGCAATGGCATGATCTCAGCTCACTGCAACCTCCATCTCCCTGGTTCAAGCAATTCTCCTGCCTCAGCTTCCCAAGTAGCTGGGACTACAGGTGCCCACCACCAAGACTGGCTAATTTTCTTTTCTTTCTTTTTTTTTTTTTTTTTTTTGCATTTTCAGTAGAGACGGGGTTTCACTATATTGGCCAGGCTGATCTTGAACTCCTGACTTCATGATCGGCCCGTCTCAGCCTCCCCAAGTGTTGGGATTACAGGCATGAGCCATCGTGCCTGGCCAAGTCATAGTTTCTAAACTGGGAAAAGTGAGATGGAGGTGGACAACCAGCTTACCCACCTTCTTGGGTTTCCTAGCAGGAGACTTGTGCCTTCTTTAACTTATGAGAAGTATTGTGATTGCCTGATGGGAGAAATATTCCTCAGGACAGCGATAGACAAAGGGGGTAAGTAGGACTACCATTGCCAGCCCTGGAAACTACTCTATAACTCAGCCAAAGGAAATGCGAAATCAGAGTGGCTATTTGGCAGCACCTCACTATACGAAGCACATTCCACAGGTCTCCTGGGCACAAATCCCTAGCCAGCCATCCCATACTGCATCATACAGCCTTTGGAGCTTCCCCAATTCAAGATGGGCAGTATTTTGGTTATTCACTATAGCCAAAGCAAATCTGTGCTTAGGGAAGCGTTTAGTGCCAAAAGAAAAGCAACAACTTGGATACAACACTACAATAAACAGGGAAACCACAAAGAATTTTTAAACAAAAATATCCAAGTAAAGTGAAAACAAGTTGAACAGAAAAGACTGGAATGAAGAACTTATTTTTCGAGGCAAATACATAGATGTACATCCGCAAGAAGCACCAGCAAACAGGGAATCACGACCTCCCAGATGGACAAAGCAAGGAACAAGTGACTGACTCTAATGAGACAGTTATATGTGAGCTCTCTGAACAAGAATCCAGAATAGCAGTTTTAAGGAAACTCAGTTATCTCCAAGATAACAAAGAAAATCACATCAGAAATTTTTTAGAGAAATGTAACAGTTTTAAATAATGATTAAACATTAAACGGAAATTTTAGAACTGAAAACTGTATTGCTGAACTGAAAAATTCATTAGAGGCTCTTAACAACAGAATGGATCAAGCAGAGGAAATAATCTTTGAGCCCCAAAACAAGCTGTTTGAAAATATACAGAGGAGAAAAAAGAAAAAAAAAGAACAAATATTACCTACAAGATACAGAAATTTATGTCAAAAGATCAAATCTAAGAATTATTAGTGTTCAAAAGAGAGCAAGAGCAAGGAGTAGAAGGCTGTTAAAATAAGTAATAAGCACATTTTCCAAAACTTGAGAAGGATACAAATATCCAGGTATAGGAAGGTCAGAGAATACCAAACAGATTTGACTCCAATTAGACTACCAGAAAGCATGTAATAATCAAGTTATCAAAGATTAAATACAGTATTCTAAAAGCACCTAGAGAAAAGAAGGAAATAACATATAAAGGAGTTCCAATTTACCTGGCAACAGACCTCTCAACAGAAACCAGATGGGTCAGGAGGAAGTGAGATATATTTACAAAGTGGTGAAAATCATTGCCACCCAAGAATACTGCATCTAGCAAAACTATCTTTCAAATATGTAAAAGAAATATTTACTGAAGAAAGGAGAGATAATTCACCAGTATCAGACTTGTCTTACATGAAATACTAAAGGGAGTTCATCAATCTGAAAGAAAAACCAAACAACAAAAACAAAAACAAAAACACTAATGTGTAAAAGAAAACATTTGAAGATATAAAACCCACCGGTAAAAGAAAGTACACAGATAACCCCAAAATACTCTGTTACTATAATTGTGGTGTGCAATCAATGCATAAATGTAACATAAAGTCTAAAAGATAAATCTATTAAAACAATAATAACTATAGCAACTTGTTAAGAGATAGGCATTATAAACATATGTAAATTGAGAGAACCAAAAATCAAAATGTGGAAGAGATAGCAATGAAGTGTATGTAAAGTGGAATTTTTTTTTTAGTTTTTTAGTTTTTCTCTTTGTTTCTATTTATTTTTCTTTGTGATCTGAAAGAAACTGCCACCTCTTTAAAATAACTTGTGTACCTCTATTATGATAAGTGTCATGATAAATACAATGAAATAAACTACAACAAATATATTAAAAATAAAAAGCAGTGAGTTAAAACATACCACCAGAGAAAATCATCACTCATCCACAAAGAAAGCCAGGAAAAAAGGAGGAGAGATATTTAAAAATGCTACCAACGTGCAAAAAAATGGCAGTAGTAAGTCCTTACTTATCAATAATAACACTGAATGTAATTAATTCAATTCTCCAATTAAAAAATAAAGTGACTGAATGGATAAATAAATATGATTGAACTATAGTTCATATATACCACCTACAAGAAACCCAACTCACCTGTAAAAGCACAAATTAACGGACAGTGAAGGAATTGAGAAACCTCATGCAACTGGGAACCAAAAAAATAAAAAAAGCAAGAGAAGTTACACTTATCAGACAAAATAAGCTACAAATTGGATTATAAACAGAGACAAGGAAGGTCACTATATAATGAGGAAATGGGTCAATTTAGAAAGAGGATATAACAATTATAAATAGGTATGAACCCAACACCAGAACAACGAAATATGTAAAGTAAACACGAATAGACATAAAGGGAGGGATAGACTGCAATACAGTAATTGTAGGGAATTTTAACACCTCACTCTCAGTAAACGACAGATCATCTAGCCAAAAAAATTACAAAGTAACGTAGAGTTAAAGTACACACTGGATCTAATAGACCTCCATGACGTTTACAGAATATTTTACCAAATTCCTGTAGAATACATATTTTTTCATCAGCACATAAAACATTATCCAGAATAGACTATATCTTAGGCAACAAAACAAGTCTCAGCTAATTCTTTAAAGTGGAAATCTTATCAAGTATCTTGTCTGACCACAAAGGAATACAATTAAAAATCAACATGAAGAGGAAAATTGGGAACAACACAAACTCATGGATATCAAAGAAGAATTTCCTGAATAACCAGTGGGTCAATGAGAAAATTGAGAAATAAATTAAAAATGTCTTGAAACAAATGAACATGGAAATACAGCATACCAAAATCAATAGGATACAGAAAAACAATACTAAAAAGAGTTCAAATAAACAACTTAATTATGCATCTCAAGAAACCAGAAAAGCAAGAACAAATCAAACCCCAAATTAAGAGAAGAAAGAAAATCATAAATATCAGTGCATAAATAAATCAAATTGAGAGAAGCTCTGTAGAATTTCCTTTGGGAAAAAAAACTTTTTTTTTTTTTGAAATGGAGTCTCACTCTGTCACCTGGGCTGGAGTGCAGTGGCATGATCTCGGCTCACTGCAACCTCCTCCTCCCAGGTTCAAGCGATTCTCCTGCCTCAGCCTCCCAAGAAGCTGGGATTACAGGCAACCATCACTATGCCCAACTAATTTTTTGTATTTTTAGTAGAGACAGGGTTTCACCATGTTGGCCAGGCTGGTCTCGAACTCCTGACCTCATGATTTACCCTCCTCAGCCTCCCAAAAGTGCTGGGATTACAGGCATGAGCTACCACGCTGGGCCAAAAACTTTTTTTTTTTAATGAAGACTAATAAAATTGACAAACTTTTAGCTAGGCTAAAAATTGAAAGAGAAAATACACAAATAAAATTATAAACAAAATAAGACATAACAATTGAGACTATAAAAGTAAAAGACAAATTAGAGGCTATAACTAAACATTATAGGCCAACAACTTGTAAAACTTAGAAGAAATAGATAAAATTCAGGACACATACAACCTATCGAGATTGAACCATGAAGAAATAGAAAACCTCAACAAACCAATAATGAGTAACAGGACTAAAACCTTAATAAGAAGACACCCATCAAAGAAAAGCCCAGGGTCTGATGGCTTCGCTTCTGAATTCTAACAAACATTTAAGGAATAACTGACAATACTTCTAACTCAAACTCTTCAGACTAATTAAAGAGGAATAAATACTTCTAAACTCACTCTATAAGGCTGTCTGTCCTCTGATTCCAAAACCACACAAGGACACAATAAAAAACAGAAAAGTACAGCCAATACGTCCAATGAACATAAATGCAAAAACCAACAAGACACTAAGAAACCAAATTCAACAACACATTAAAAAGATCAGTTACCATGATCAGTTGGGACTGACCCCAGAGATGCAAAAATGGTTTAGCATATGCAAATGTGATACATCACATTAACAAAATCTAGAACAAAAGCATATAATTATTTCAATAGATGCTTAAAAAACATCTGTTAAAATTCAATATGTTTTTATGATAAAACTACCAACAAAATGAGTATAGAAAGAACATACTTCAAAGTAATAAAGGCCATATGTGACAAACCAGCTGCCAACATTGTACTGCATGGGGAAAAATGGAAAGCCTTTCCTCTAAGATCTGGAACAAGACCCTTTCAAGATTCCTACTCAACATAATATCAGAAGTCCTAGTCAGACAAACTAGGGAAGAAAAAGAAATAAAAGGCATACATATTGGAAAGAAAGCAGTCAAATTAGCTTTGCTTGCATGTGATGTGACCTCATGCTTGAAAAAACCTAAAAACTCGACCAAAAAACTGTTACAATTGATAAACTCAGAAATCTTACAGGTTACAAAATCAACATAGAAATATTAGTAGCATTTATATATTTCAATAAGCAATCTGAAAAAGAAAGAATGTAATTCTATTTATAATAGCTATAAGGAACATAAAATAGATAAGAGTCAAATTAATCAAAGAAATAAAAGACCAACCCAAGGAAAACTATATAACACTGATGAAAGACACTGAAGAGTACCCCAAAATGAAAAGATATTTCATGTTCATGACTGAGAAAGTTAATATGATTAAAATAACAATAGTACACAAAGTGATTCACAGATTCAGCATAATTCCTATTTTTAAAAAATGACGTTATTCATAGAAATAGAAAAAAATGCTTACATAGGTATGAAACCACAAAAGACACCAAATAGCCAAAGCAATTCTGAGAAAAATGAACAAAAAAGAAGCAGTGTAGTACCTGACTTCAAAATGTACTATAAAGATATGATAGCCAAGTCAGAATAGTTCTGGCTTAACAGACACACTGGCCAATAGAACAGAATAGAGAACCCAGATATAAACACCTATATTTACAACCACCTCATTTTCAACAAAGGTAAAAAAGAATATACAATGGAGAAAGGACAGTTTTTAATACATGGTGCTGGGAAAACTAAATATCCATACACAGCTGAAGCTAGATCCTCTCTCTCTCTCTGCATATACAGAAATCAAATAAAAATGGATTAAAGACTTAAATATAATATTTGAACCTAAGAAACTATTAAATGAAAACATTGTGGAGACATTTCTGAACATTGGTCTTGGCAGAATATTTTTATGTAAGACCTCATAGCCACAGGCAACAAAAGCAAAAATTGACAAATATCTTTACATAAAGGTAAAAGTCTATACAGCAAAAGAAACAACAAAGTGAAGAGACAACTTACAAAATGGGCAAAATATTTGCAAACTCTCCATCTGACAGAGGATTAATAATGAATAAGAAGTTCAAACAACTCAGTAGTCCCAAACTAATTCTATTTAAAAATGGGCAAAAGCCCTGAATAGACAGTTCTCAAAAGAAGACACATAAATAGTCAACAGTAGATGAAAAAATGATCAATATCACTAGTCATCACAGAAATGCAAGTCAATGCCACAATGAGACACCATCTCACCTCAACTAAAATGTTTTTTTTTTTATTGAAAAGACAGGGAGTAAAGGATGTTGGTGAGGATGTGGAGAAAGGGAAACCCTTGTAAACTGTTGGTAGGAATGTAAATTAATACAGCCATTATGACATAAAAATAGTATGGAAGTTCCCCAGAAAACAAAAATAAAAATAACCATATTTCCATCCATCACCTTCCACCATAATTTTATGCTTCCTGAGGCCTCACCAGAAGATGTTAGTATCAATGCTTCCTGTAAAACCTGAAGAGCAGTTTGCCAATTAAACTTCTTTTCTTTATAAATTACCTAGCCTGAGATATTTCTTTATAGCAATGCAAGAATGGCCTAACAGAGATTACTGGTACTGAGAATTAGGGCACTGCTATAACATATCTGAAAATGTGAAAGTGACTTTAGAACTGGGTAATGAGCAGAGGTAAGAAGAGTTTGGAGTTCTCAGAAGACCATAGGAAGATGCAGGAAACTCTGGAACTTCTTAGAGACATGTAAAGTAGTTGTGACCAAAATACTGATAGAAACATGGACAGTGAAGCCCAGGCTGACAAGGTCTCAGATGGAAATTTATAAAAATTATTGAGAAATAGAGTAAAGGTCACCTGTGTTACCCCCAGCAACTGATGTGGATGCTTTGTGTACATGTCCTAGGATCTGTGGAAGATCGAACTTAGGAGTGATGACTTTGGGTACGTAGTGGAAGAAATTTCTAAACAGCAAAGCATTCAACAGGTGACCAGGCTACTTCTAACAGCCTATGATAAGATCCAGGAGCAAAGAAATTACTTAAGGTTTGAACTTATATTTAAAAGGGAAGCAGAGTGTAAAAGTTTGGAAAATTCTCAGCCTAGCCATGTGGCCAAGAGGAAGAAATGCATTTTCAGGAGAGGAATGGAGCCAGCTGTGGAGCAACAATTTGCTAGATAGTTGGATGACTAAAAGGGACCCAAGTACTACATCCAAGATGGTGAGAAAAAAGCCTCAAAGGCATTTCAGAGATTTTGGAGACAGCCCCTTCCATGACAAGCCCAGAGATATAAGGGATACAATGGTTTCTAGGTCCAGACCTGGGGCCCCATTGCCCTGTTCAGCCTTGGGACACTGCTCCCCACATCCTGGTCGCCCCTGCTCCAGGTGCGGCTTAAAGGGCCTGAGATACAGCTCCAGCCACTGCTCTGGAGGGTACAAGTTATAAGACTTGGCAACTTCCATGTGGTGTTATGTCCACAGGCACACAGAATACAAGCGTGAAGGAAGCCTGGCAGCTTCTCCCTAGATTTCAGAGAATGCCTGGGAAAGCCTGGGTGTCTAGGCAGAAGCCTGCTACAGAAGCACAGCCCTCACAGTGAACATCTATTAGGGCAGTGCAGAGGGGAACTGTGGAGTTGGAGTCTCCACCAGAGCATTACCTGCTGAAAAGCTGCAGACACATAACTCCAAGGTGTGAGAGCAGCCATGGTGGCTGCACCCTGCAAAGCCACAGGGGCAGAGCTTCCCAAGGCCTTGAGAACCCACCCCTTGCACCACTATGCTCTGGATGTAGGACATGGAGTCAACAGAGATTATTTTGGAGGTTTTATGTTTAATGTCTACCCTACCAGCTTTCAGACTTGTGTGGGGCCTGTACCCGTTTTTTTGGACAATTTCTCCCTCGTAGAAAGGGAACATTTACCTAACGCCTGTACCAACATTTTATTGAGGAAGTAAATAATTTGTTTTGATTTTACACACTCACAGGTGGAAAGAGATGAGTCTCAGATGAGATGAGATTTAGGACTTTGAACCTGATAATGGATTAAGCTAAGACTTTGTAGGACTGTTGGAAAGAGATTGTTTTATTTTGTACTGTGACAAGAACATGAGATATGAGGAATCAAAGGTGGAATAATATGGTTTGGATGTTTGTCTCTTCCAAATCTCTTCTTGAAATGTAATTCCCAATGTTGGAGGAGGGGCCTAGTGGGAGATATTGGATCATGGGGGCAGATCTCTCTTGAATGGCTTATCACCATCCCCTTGAGATGAGTGACTTCTCACTCAGTTAATTCATGTGAGATTTGGTTGTTTAAAAGAGTCTGAGACATCTTCCTTCTCTATCATGCTCCTGTTCTTGCCATGTGACATATTGGCTCCCCATTGTCTTCTGCCATGATTGTATGCTTCCTGAGGCCTCACCAGAAATAAATGCCAGCATCATGCTTCCTGTAAAGCCTACAGAACCATGAGCCAAAATAAACCTCTTTTCTTTGTAAATTACCTAGTCTCACGTATTTCTTTATACTAATGCAAGAAGCCTAACACAGTGACATTATATACCTTGATGTTATATTTACCAAAATAATACCTACTACATGCATATCTATGTATCTATCTATAAAATACCCACTAGGTAAAAATATATAAAGCTTACATTCCTTTCTTATTTTCTTCCTTCCTTCTATTTTTCTTTATGTATTTCTATATTTAACAAATGTTAATTGAGCTACTATTAAGTCCAAGGGATTGTTCATGTAACTGTATTCAAGGTCCTGATTCTTAAGGGCTCATATTGTAGAATACACTTGTATTCTAGTGATTTGCATGCAGTAAAAGTTTACAGAACTGAAATAATAATTTATAAATTTTTGACTATGCTGACAAAAACACATATTTTAATGCATTTTGAGGGGTAAAACGTATTACAATTAGCCTGAAAGAATCAGTGAATAAAAACAAGCATGCAAAAAACAGATGTATTTAGCTATGTTAATAAAAATCATGTATCAGAAATAGATTTTGGGGGATTTTTATCTTCATTTGGAAATGGCATGCCACTTGAAAATAACTGTTTTAACTACTATATTTAAACGTCTATTTACATGAATTTAGTTAGAAAAATCACATGTTCCAGTAAATTAATCTTTTGACTAGCTTTAAGAAAATCTGAAATTTCTCCTTCTACTGCCCTCCTGTTCTCCTGTTCCCCATTCCCCTGCTCTTCCTCCTCGTCTTCTTTCTCCTACTCCCTTCTTCTCCACTTTCTTTTTCTGTTGTTTTTGCTTCAGCTCCACTTGCTTCACCTATGAATGCTTCTCATCTATTTCTCAACTACTTCCCCTCCTTTCTTTATTTTCTTGTTTTCCTTCTCTTTCTCTTCTTTCCTTCATATTTTTCTCTTTTCTTTGTTCCTCCAATCTCCACCTCTGATTGTTTATTTGAGAAACAATCATAATTGAATTAACAGAAAAAAATTTTTTTTTCTGTTCCTATGTCCTTCATTAGTGTGTTTTACTATGATCTTAGGACAAAAATTGAAGATAGCTTTTCAGGTCCACAAAGGATATTAATGTATATCCTAACTTCAGAGTTTTCATTTTATCAACTCAGGCCTAAGGCAGTAATAAATCATCTCACAAATAGTACACTGAATAAAAGATAAGTACAAACATCCCTAGGATCAATTGCCTAGGGTTTTATCAATTGTAATATTAATATAACATAACTGTAATGTCATTTATAATTAAGTTTAATTACCTAAAAAGAAACAAAACAAAATAACTTGTGTAGCTTTTAGCTTATGTACTAAAAATTACACAAGTTATATGGCAAATACAGACCTTCAGCAGAAACTATTTGTTAACTAGGTTAGATAATTAGACAGCCACCTGAACTCCACATTGAGCGTTTTAGATCACTGGAGCTTAAAAGGGTAAGCAATAGCTCAGTCAACTGGCAAATATCACTGGCATGGTGTTCCATTTGATTTTTAAAAATACTCCTTCTCTTTCATTGTCTGGCTGCTGCACATTGGCTTTTTTTTTTTTTTTTTTTTAATTTCACATTGACTCTGTTTAACTTAATGGACCACACATGACTTTATTCTTATATTGGGAAAAATCTTTTTTAGTGTATAATTGAAACTTAACCTTTACATGGTGCATTCATGTTTTCTGCCTAATGTGAGAATAATTGAGACTGCTTAATATCATTGACAGAACTTCTCACAAATCAGTTAATAGATTTTATTTGTACTCTCCTGATTTTCAAACATATGTCAGTTACTTTCAATAAAATGTATTTTAAACTAATGACATTGATATTATACCTAAAACATCTTATATATTACTATATAAACTCCAATTACTTAGAGTATATCATAAATGAATATATATATACATATTTAATCATTTTACTATAAAATATGCATGTATTCATGTACACATATTCATGAACACATCATGGCACTTATATTTGCAGGTTAATAAATAATTACAAATTGAGCACCCATAAAACTTGACAGTAAAGAAATAAGAGTGTTACTAGTACTGCAGAATTCTCCTGTGTATCCCTCTTCTACGGTTTAGCTCTGTGTTGCCACCCAAATTTCATGTTGAATTGAAATTCTCAGTGGGGCCTGGTGGGAGGTGATTGGATCATGGGGGTGGTTTCTAATGATTTAGCACCATCCCTCTAGTGCTGTCTGGTGATGGCGTTCTCATGAGATCTGGTTGTTTAAAAGAGTGTAGCACCTTTCCCTTCACTGTTTCCTTCCTGCCAGTCTTATGAAGAAATTGGAGGGAAGGTACAGTGTTTATACTGGGTTAGCCTGTGTAAAAAGGGAGTTTCATAAAAGAAAAAAAAAAAAAAAAGAAGAGGAAGAATGGAAGAAACAAACAGGAAGAATGAAAGAAAAAAACAGAAAGAATAGCCACACTGATAGGGCACCAACAGGCAGGACATACATGTCTGATTTAGAAGACATCTAATTTACCTAATACTCTAAATTTAAGCAGAAATTCCCCAGGTAAAAAATTTTGAAGGGTAGGCTGGGCGTGGTGGCTCATGCCTGTAATCCCAGCACTCTGGGAAGCTGAGGCTGGCAGATCACAAGGTCAGGAGATCGAGACCATCCTGACTAACACGCGGAAACCCCGTCTCTACTAAAAATAAAAAAATAAAAAATTAGCTGAGCGTGGTGGCAGGTGCCTGTAGACCCAGCTACTCAGGAGGCTGAGGCAGGAGAATGGTATGAATCCGGGAGGTGGAGCTTGCAGTGAGTTGAGATCACGCCACTGTACTCCAGCCTGGGAGACAGAACAAGACTCCGTCTCAATAAAAAAAAGATGAAGGGTAGAGCATAGTGGCTGAATAGAAGCCTCCAGTGAAGGTTCCTTCCTAAAACACCAAAGTGAACAACTAGCCACACACAAAAAGGCCTTCATAGGAACTGAAAATCAGGCAAGCAATCACAGTACCTGGTTGTTACATCATATCAAAGAAATAGGCAATGAAGAGGCTAGAAAAATCAGTATTGAATAGTCTATGTCACTCCTCCCCTATCCTCAGCAGCAGCTACATGGCATGACAGTCTGTACTTCAGGGAGGAAGAGTGCATTGACTGTAGGACTTTGTGTTAGAACTCAGAGCTGCCCTGTCACAGTAGAGAGCAACAGAGGGCAGAACTGACTTGGTAATCATGGATGAAACATTCATACCAGCCCTAGCCAAAGGCAAATCACCCATCCCAATGTTTGAAACCTGAGTTCTGGCAAGCCCTGGCACCGCAGGTGAAATTGGTTTTGGGTCCTAAATAAACTTGAAATGCAGTCTAGTCCACGAGGACTGCAATTCCTGGACAAATCCTGATGCTCTGCTGGGCTTGGAGCCAGTGGACATGGAGGGCATGTAACCTAATGAGAAATCAGCCAGGGCAGACAGGGGAGTGTTTGCATTACCCTTCTCCTCACCCCAGGCAGTGCAGCTCACACACGAAGGAGAGATTCCACCATTCGGTTTGAGGAGAGGAGAGGGAAGAGTAAAGAGGACTTCGTCTTAAAACATAGATACCAGTTCAGCAACAGTAGGAAAGGATGACAGGCTGAGTCCTGAGGCATTCCAAGCCCTAGGTTCCCAATGACATTTCTAGATATACTTTGGGCCAGAAAGGAAGTAACTGCCTTGAAGGGAAGAACCCTGTCCTGGCAGGATTCATCATCTGCTGAGTATAATGCCTTGGGCTCTGAATATTTAGTAGTGGTAGTCAGACAGTACTCATCACAGGCCTTGGATGAGACTCAGAGCCATGCTGGCTTCAGATCTAACCCAGCACATTCCCTGATGTAGTGACTATGGGGAGAGACTTCTTTTACTTGACTAAAGGAAAAGGAAAAGTTAAGGACACTTTGTCATGCAACTTGGGCACCAGCTCAGCCACAGAGGAAGACAGTAAGAAGCAGGCTCCTGTGGTTCACAATTCCAGGCTTTGACTCCTGGATGGCATTTCTAGACCTGCCCTAGGTAAGAGAGGAGCCCACTGCCCTGAAAGGGGAGACTCAGACCTGGAAGCATTATCTACAATCTGACTAAGAAATCATTGGGCCTTGAGTGAACACAAGTGGTAGCCAGGTAGTACTTGCTGTGGGCCTAGGATGGTGGTGGCCAGGGAAGGAGACTCCTCTGCTTGAAGGGAGAGGAGGAAAGAGTGGGAAGGACTTTGTCCTGTGGCATGGATGCCAGCTCAGCAGCAGCAGAACTAAGCATCAGGCCTGTTCCTAAAGGTCCTGTCTCCAGGCTTTGGATCTCAGATGGCAAATCTTGGCTCACACGAGACCAGAAGGATCTCACCACTCTGAAGGGAAAGACACAAGGCTGGCTGGATTTACCACCAGCTAATTGTAGAGTCCTTGCACCTTGAGTAAACACAGGTGGTAACCAGGAAGTGGCCACCATGAACTTTGGGCAAGAAACAGTGCTGTGCTGCCTTTGGGTGTGACCTAGCACAGTCCCAGTGGTGGTGGTCACAGGAGTGCTCATGTCACTATTCCCCCAGCTCCAGGAAGCTCAGCACAGAGAGAGAGAGAAAGAGAGACTCTTTTTCTGAAGGAAAGTCTGGAGGCAGAGATTCTTGTTCTCTTCCCTCACTTTCTCTCAAAAATTGTCCAAGAATTCTCCTGGATCTTAGCCAAGACTACCAGGGAAATATTCTCCAGGGAATTCTCCAGGATCTTACCCAAGACTACCAAGGCAGTACATCTAAGAGCCTGCAAGAGCAACAGCATATTGCACTTGGGGTGCCCCCTAATGCAGACATGCCTACAGTGACAGAGATTACGATCACAACACACAGGTCTCTTCTAATGCCTGGAAAGCCTTCCCAAGAAAAACAAGTACAAACAAACCCAAACTGCAAAGGTTACAATAAATATCTAACTCTTCAATGCCCAGACACTGATGAACATGCACAAGCATCAAGACAGTGCAGGAAAACATAACTTCACCAAATCAACTAAATGAGGAAGGCACTATGGACCCAATTCTGGAGAGAGAGAGATATGTGACCTTTCAGAGAATTCAAAATAGCTGTTTTGAGAAAGCTCAGAGAAAGTCAAGATAAAGCAGAGAAGAAATTCAGAATTCCATCAGATAAATTTAATAGAGACTGAAATAATTAAAAAGAATCTAGCAGAAATTCTGGAGTTGAAAAAATACAATTAACACAATGAAGAATGCATCAGTGTTTCAATGCCAGAATTTGTCAAGAAAAAGAAAGAGTTACTGAGTTTGAAGACAGGTTGTTTGAAAATACACAGTCAGAGGAGACAAGATCTAGAAAATAGTCTCAAAAGAGCATATCAAAAAGTTACTGGACTTACAGCAGAGGTAGAGAGATCCAGATAGAAAGTTAATTCAAAGGGGTATTAACAGGGAACTTCCCAAATTTCTCTGTTAATGAAAAATTATTGTGCAATATAA